>NC_090363.1:14381943-14664443 GCF_035084215.1 Heptranchias perlo
ACTTTCTGTACATTACAAGGTGGGGTGGACTCAGTACATATCTCATATTACTTTCTGCAAACATTACAAGGTGGGGTGGACTCAGTGCATATCTCATATTACTTTCTGTACATTACAAGGTGGGGTGGACTCAGAACATATCTTAAATTACATTCTGTACATTACAAGGTGGGGTGGACTCAGAACATATCTTATATTACATTCTGTACATTACAAGTTGTGGTGGACTCAGTACATATCTTATATTACATTTTGTACATTACAAGGTGGGGTGGACTCAGTCCATATCTTTCATTACATTTTGTACATTACAAGGTGGGGTGGACTCAGAACATATCTTACATTACATTCTGTACATTACAAGGTGGGGTGGACTCAGTACATATCTCATATTACTTTCTGTACATTACAAGGTGGGGTGGACTCAGTACATATCTCATATTACTTTCTGCACATTACAAGGTGGGGTGGACTCAGTACATATCTCATGTTACTTTCTGAACATTACAAGGTGGGGTGGACTCAGTACATATCTCATATTACTTTCTGTACATTACAAGGTGGGGTGGACTCAGAACATATCTTAAATTACATTCTGTACATTACAAGGTGGGGTGGACTCAGAACATATCTTGTATTACATTCTGTACATTACAAGTTGTGGTGGACTCAGTACATATCTTATATTACATTCTGTACAATACAAGGTGTGGTGTACTCAGTACAAATCTGATATTATATCCTGTACAATACAAGGTGGGGTGGAAACAATACATATCTTATATTACATTCTGTACATTACAAGTTGTGGTAGACTCAGTATATATCTCAAATTAGATTCTGTACATTACAAGGTGGGATGGACTCAGTCCATAACTTATATTACATTTTGTACATTACAAGGTGGGGTGGACTCAGTCCATATCTTATATTACATTTTGTACGTTACAAGGTGGGGTGCACTCAGTCCATATCTTATATTACATTCTGTATAATACAAGGTGGGGTAGACTCAGTGCACATCTTATATTACATTTTGCACATTACAAGGTGGGGTGGACTCAGAACATATCTTAAATTACATTCTGTACATTACAAGGTGGTGTATACTCAGTACATATCTCATATTACATTCTGTACGTTACAAGATGGGGTGGACTCAGTACATATCTGACATTAAATTCTGTACAATACAAGGTGGAGTGGACTCAGAACATATCTAATAAAACATTCTCTATAAAACAAGGTGAGGTGGACTCAGCCCATATTGTATATTACATTCTGTATAACACAAGGTGGGGTGGACTCAGTACATATCTGACATTACATTCTGAATAATACAAGGTGGGGTGGACTCAGCCCATATCGGAGATTACATTCTGTACAGAACAAGGTGGGATGAACTCAGTGCATATCTTATATTACATTCTGTATAACACAAGGTGGGATGAACTCAGTGCATATCTTATATTACATTCTGTACAATACAAGGTGGGGTGGACTCAGTACATATCTTATATTACATTCTGTATAATACAAGGTGGGATGGACTCAGTACATATCTTATCTTACATTCTGTATCATACAAGGTGGGGTGGACTCAGTACAAATCTTATATTACATTCTGTACAATACAAGGTGGGGTGCACTCAGTACATATCTCAAATTACATTCTGTACATTACAAGGTGGGGTGGACTCAGAACATATCTTACATTGCATTCTGTACATTACAAGGTGGGGTGGACTCAGAACATATCTTAAATTACATTCTGTACATTACAAGGTGGGGTGGACTCAGAACATATCTCATATTACTTTCTGTACATTACAAGGTGGGGTGGACTCAGTACATATCTCATATTACTTTCTGCAAACATTACAAGGTGGGGTGGACTCAGTGCATATCTCATATTACTTTCTGTACATTACAAGGTGGGGTGGACTCAGAACATATCTTAAATTACATTCTGTACATTACAAGGTGGGGTGGACTCAGAACATATCTTATATTACATTCTGTACATTACAAGTTGTGGTGGACTCAGTACATATCTTATATTACATTCTGTACAATACAAGGTGTCGTGTACTCAGTACAAATCTGATATTATATCCTGTACAATACAAGGTGGGGTGGAAACAATACATATCTTATATTACATTCTGTACATTACAAGTTGTGGTGGACTCAGTACATATCTCAAATTACATTCTGTACATTACAAGGTGGGGTGGACTCAGTCCATATCTTAAATTACATTTTGGACATTACAAGATGGGGTGGATTCAGCACATATCTTAAATTACATTCTGTACAATACAAGCTGTTGTGGACTCAGTATATATCTCAAATTACATTCTGTACATTACAAGGTGGGGTGGACTCAGAACATATCTTATATTACATTCTGTACAATGCAAGGTGGGGTGGACTTAGTGCATATCTTATATTGCATTCTGTATAATACAAGGTGGGGTGCACTCAGTACATATCTCAAATTACATTCTGTACATTACAAGGTGGGGTGGACTCAGATCATATCTCATATTACTTTCTGTACATTACAAGGTGGGGTGGACTCAGAACATATCTTAAATTACATTCTGTACATTACAAGGTGGGGTGGACTCAGAACATTTCTTATATTACATTCTGTACATTACAAGTTGTGGTGGACTCAGTACATATCTTATATTACATTCTGTACAATACAAGGTGTGGTGTACTCAGTACAAATCTGATATTATATCCTGTACAATACAAGGTGGGGTGGAAACAATACATATCTGATATTACATTCTGTACATTACAAGTTGTGGTGGACTCAGTATATATCTTATATTACATTCTGTATAATACAAGGTGGGGTGGACTCAGTGCACACCATATATTACATTTTGTACATTACAAGGTGGGGTGGACTCAGAACATATCTTATATTACTTTCTGCACAATACAAGGTGAGGTGGACTCAGAACATATCTTATATTACATTTTGGACATTACAAGGTGGGGTGGAATCAGAACATATCTTATATTACATCCTGTACAATACAAGGTGTGGTGTACTCAGTACAAATCTGATATTATATCCTGTACAATACAAGGTGGGGTGGAAACAATACATATCTTATATTACATTCTGTACATTACAAGTTGTGGTGGACTCAGTATATATCTTATATTACATTCTGTACAATACAAGGTGGGGTGGACTCAGAACACATCTTGTGTTACATTTTATACATTACAAGGTGGGATGGACTCAGTCCATATCTTATATTACATTCTGTACATTACAAGGTGGGATGGACTCAGGAAATATCTTTCATTACATTCTCTACAATACAAGGTGGGGTGTACTCAGAACATATCTTATATTACATTTTGTGCATTACAAGGTGGGGTGGACTCAGTCCATATCTTATATAACATTTTGTACATTACAAGGTGGGGTGGACTCAGAACATATCTTATATTACATTCTGCACAATGCAAGGTGGGGTGCACTCAGTCCATATCTTATATTACATTCTGCATAATACAAGGTGGGGTGGACTCAGTGTATATCTTATATTACATTTTGGACATTACAAGGTGGGGTGGAATCAGAACATATCTTATATTACATTCTGTACAAACCAAGGTGGGGTGCACTCGGTACATATCTTATATTACATTCTGTATAATACAAGGTGGGGTATACTCAGTGCATATCTTAAATTACATTCTGTACATTACAAGGTGGTGTGTACTCAGTACATATCTCATATTACATTCTGTACAATACAAGGTGGAGTGGACTCAGAACATATCTTAAAAAACATTCTCGAGAACACAAGGTGAGGTGGTCTCAGCCCATATTGTATATTACATTCTGTATAATACAAGGTGGGGTGGACTCAGCCCAAATCGGAGATTACATTCTGTACAGTACAAGGTGGGTGCACTCAGTACATATCTTATATTACATTCTGTATCATACAAGGTGGGGTGGACTCAGTGCATATCTTACATTACATTCTGTGCAACACAAGGTGGGGTGAACTCAGTGCATATCTTATATTACATTCTGTATAATACAAGGTGGGTGCACTCAGTACATATCTTATATTACATTCTGTATAGTACAAGGTGGGGTGGACTCAGTACATATCTTATATTACATTCTGTGCAACACAAGGTGGGGTGGACTCAGTACATATCTTATATTACATTCTGTATAATACAAGGTGGGGTGGACTCAGTACATATCTTATATTACATTCTGTATAATACAAGGTGGGGTGGACTCAGTACATATCTCAAATTACATTCTGTACATTACAAGGTGGGGTGGACTCAGAACATATCTTACATTACATTCTGTACATTGCAAGGTGGGGTGGACTCAGTGCATATCTTAAATTACATTTTGTACATTGCGAGGTGGGGTGGACTCAGAACATATCTTATATTACATTCTGTACAATACAAGGTGGGGTGGACTCAGCACAAATCTGATATTATATCCTGTACAATACAAGGTGGGGTGGAAACAATCGATATCTTACATTACATTCTGTACATTACAAGTTGTGGTGGTCTCAGGAAAATATCTTATATTACATTCTGGAAAATACAAGGTGGGGTGGACTCAGTACATACCTTATATTACATTCTGTACATTACAAGGTGTGGTGGACTCAGTACACATCTTGTGTTACATTCTGTACATTACAAGGTGGGATGGACTCAGGACATATCTCATATTACATTCTGTACAATACAAGCTGGGGTGGACTCAGTACATATCTTATATTACATTCTGTACAATACAAGCTGGGGTGGACTCAGTCCATATCTTTCATTACATTCTGTCCAATAGAAGGTGGGCTGCACTCAGCACATATCTTGTCTTACATTCCATAAAATACAAGATGGGGTGGACTCAGTCCATAACTTATATGACATTCTGTAAAATGCAAGGTGAGGTGGACTCAGTACATATCATATATTACATTATGTAAAATACAAGGTGGGGTGGACTCAGTACATATCTTATATTACATTCTGTACATTACAAGGTGGGGTGGACTCAGGACATATCTTATATTACATTCTGTACATTACAAGGTGGGGTGGACTCAGGACATATCTTATATTACATTCTGTACAATACAAGGCGGGCTGGACTCAGTCCATATCTTATGTTACGTTCTGTACAAAACTAGGTGTGGTGGACTCAGTCCATATCTTATATTACATTCTGTACAATACAAGGTGGGGTGTACTCAGTACATATCTCATATCACATTCTGTATAATACAAGGTGGGGTGGACTCAGTACATATCTTATGTTACATTCTGTACAATACAAGGTGGTGCAGACTCAGTACATATATTATATTACATTCGGTACAATATAAGGTGGGGTGGACTCAGTCCATATCTTACATTACATTCTGTACAATACAAGGTGGGCTGGACTCAGTCCATATCTTATGTTACGTTCAGTATAATACAAGGTGGGGTGGACTCAGTACATATCTAAAATTACATTCTGTACAATACAAGGTGTGGTGGACTCAGTACATATCTCAGGTTACATTCTGTACAATACAAGCTGGTGTGGATTCAGTACAGATCTTACATTACGTTCTGTGCATTACAAGGTGTGGTGGACGCAGTACATATCTTATATTACATTCGGTACATTACAAGGTGGGGTGGACTCAGGACATATCTTACATTACATTCTGTACATTACAAGGTGGGGTGGACTCAGTACATATCTTATATTACATTTGGTACATTGCAAGGTGGGGTGGACTCAGGACATATCTTACATTACATTCTGTACATTACAAGGTGGGGTGTACTCAGTACATATCTTACATTACATTCTGTAAAATACAGGCTGGGGTGGACTCAGTACATATCTTATATTACATCCTGTATAATACAAGGTGGGGTGGACTCAGTACATATCTAAAATTACATGCTGTACATTGCAAGGTGGGGTGGACTCAGTACATATCTTATATTACATTTGGTAGAATACAAGGTGGGGTGTACTCAGTACGTATCTTATATTACATTCCGTATAATACAAGGTGGGGTGGACTCAGTACATATCTAAAATTACATTCTGTCCAATACAAGGTGGGGTGGACTCAGTCCATATTTCATATTACATTCTGTACAATACAAGGTGGGGTGTACTCATTACATGTCAAATATTACATTCTCTACAATACAAGGTGGTGTGTACTCAGTACATATCTTATATTACATTCTGTACAATACAAGCTGGTGTGGATTAAGTGCATATCTTACATTACGTTCTGTGCATTACAAGGTGGGGTGGACTCAGTACATATCTTAAATTACATTCTGTACATTACAAGGTGGGATGGACTCTGTACATATCTTACATTACATTCGGTACATTACAAGGTGTGTTGGACGCAGTACATATCTTATATTATATTCGGTACATTACAAGGTGGGGTGGACTCAGTACATATCTTTCATTACGTTCTGTACAATACAAGGTGTGGTGGACTCAGTCCATATCTTATATTACATTCTGCACAACACAAGGTGGGGTGGACTCAGTACATATCTTATATTACATTCGGTACATTACAAGGTGGGGTGGACTCAGGACATATCTTACATTACATTCTGTCCAATACAAAGTGGGGTGGACTCAGTCCATATCTTATATTACATTCTGTACAATACAAGGTGGGGTGGACTCAGTCCATATCTTATATTACATTCTGTACAATACAAGGTGTGGTGAACTCAGTACATATCTTGTCTTACATTCTGTAAAATACAAGGAGGGGTGGACTCATTACATATCTTACATTACATTCTGTACAATACAAGGTGGGGTGGACTCAGTGCATATCTTACATTACATTCTGTATAATACAAGGTGGGGTGGACTCATTCCATAACTTATATGGCATTCTGTACAATACAAAGTGGGGTGGACTCAGCACATATCTTATATTACATTCTGTCCAATACAAAGTGGGGTGGACTCAGTCCATATCTTATATTACATTCTGTAAAATACAAGGTGGGGTGGACTCAGTCCATATCTTATATTACATTCTGTACAATACAAGTTGTGGTGGACTCAGTACATATCTTATATTACATCCTGTATAATACAAGGTGGGGTGGACTCAGTACATATCTAAAATTGCATGCTGTACATTGCAAGGTGGGGTGGACTCAGTACATATCTTATATTACATTTGGTAGAATACAAGGTTGGGTGAACTCAGTCCATATCTTACATTACATTCTGTACAATACAAGGTGGGCTGGACTCAGTCCATATCTTATGTTACGTTCTGTATAATATAAGGTGTGGTGGACTCAGTACACATATTATGTTACATTCTGTACAATACAAGCTGGGGTGTACTCAGTACGTATCTTATATTACATTCCGTATAATACAAGGTGGGGTGGACTCAGTACATATCTAAAATTACATTCTGTCCAATACAAGGTGGGGTGGACTCAGAACATATCTTAGATTACATTCTGTACATTACAAGTTGTGGTGGACTCAGTACATATCTTATATTACATTCTGTACAATACAAGGTGGGGTGGACACAATACATATCTTATATTACATTCTGTCCATTACAAGTTGTGGTGGACTCAGTACATTTCTTCTCTTACATCCTGAAAAAATACCTGGTGGGGTGGACTCAGTACATATCTTATATGACATTCTTTACAATACAAGGTGGGGTGGACTCAGTACATATCTTATATTACATTCTGTATATTGCAAGGTGGGGTGGACTCAGTCTATATCTCATATTACATTCTGTAGAATACAAGGTGGGGTGTGCTCATTACATGTCTAATATTACATTCTGTACAATACAAGGTGGGGTGTACTCAGTGCATATCTTACATTACATTCTGAACATTACAAGGTGGGTTGGACTCAGGTACATATCTTACATTACATTCTGTACAATAGAAGGTGGGGTGTACTGAGTGCATATCTTATATTACATTCTGTATAATACAAGGTGGGGTGGACTCAGTGCATATCTTACATTACATTCTGTATAATACAAGGTGGGGTGGACTCATTAAATATCTTATATTACATTCTGGACAATTCACGCTGGGGTGGACTCATTACATATCTTATATTACATTCTGGACAATACAAGGTGGAAATGACTCAGTACATAACTTATGTGACATTCTGTACAATACAAAGTGGGGTGGACTCAGTACATATCTGATATTACATTCTGTGCAATGCAAGGTGGGGTGAACTCAGTGCATATCTTGTCTTACATTCTGTAAAATACAAGATGGGTTGGACTCAGTCCATATCTTGTCTTACATTCTGAAAAATACAAGGTGGGGTGGACTCAGTCCATATCTTGTGTTACATTCTATACATTACAAGGTGGGCTGGACTCAGTGCATATCTTAGATTACATTCTGTGTAATACACTGTGGGGTGGACTCAGTCCATATCTTACATTACATTCTGTACAATACAAGGTGGGCTGGACTCAGTCCATAACTTATATTACATTCTGAAAAATACAAGGTGGGGTGGACTCAGTCCATATCTTATATTACATTCTGTGTAATACAATGTGGGGTGGACTCAGTACATATCTAATATTACATTCGGTACATTACAAGGTGGGGTGGACTCAGTCCATATCTTACATTACATTCGGTACATTACAAGGTGGGGTGGACTCAGTACATATCTTACATTACATTCTGTACATTACAAGGTGGGGTGGACTCAGTACATATCTAATATTACATTCGGTACATTACAAGGTGGGGTGGACTCAGTACATATCTAAAATTACATGCTGTACATTACAAGGTGGGGTGGACTCAGAACATATCTTGTGTTACATTCTATTCATTACAAGGTGGGGTGGTCTCAGTACATATCTTATATTACATTCTGTACAATACATGTTGGGGTGTACTCAGTACATATCTTACATTACATTCTGTACAATACAAGGTGGGGTGGACTCAGTGCATATCTTACATTACATTCTGTATAATACAAAGTGGGGTGGACTCAGTGCATATCTTACATTACATTCTGTATAATACAAAGTGGGGTGGACTCATTAAATATCTCATATTACATCCTAGACAATTCACGCTGGGGTGGACTCATTACATATCTGATGTTACATTCTGTACAATACAAGGTGGAAATGACTCAGTACATAACTTATATGACATTCTGTACAATACAAAGTGGGGTGGACTCAGTACATATCTTGTATTACATTTGGTACATTACAAGGTGGGGTAGACTCAGTACATATCTGATATTACATTCTGAACATGACAAGCTGGTGTGGATTCAGTACATATCTTACATTACGTTCTGAACATTACAAGGTGAGGTGGACTCAGTACATATGTAAAATTACATTCTGTACAATACAAGGTGGGGTGGACTCAGTACATATCTTGAATTACATTCTGTACATTACAAGGTTGGGTGGACTCAGTACATATCTTATATTACATTCTGTACATTACAAAGTGGGGTGGACTCAGTCCATATCTTATATTACATTCTGTACAATACAAGGTGGGCTGGACTCAGTACATATCTTATATTACATTCTTTATCATACAAGGTGTGGTGGACTCAGTCCATATCTTATATTACATTCTGTGCATTACAAGGTGAGGTGGACTCAGTCCATATCTTATATTACATTCTTTATAATACAAGGTGTGGTGGACTCAGTCCATATCTTATATTACATTCTGTGCAATACAAGGTGAGGTGGACTCAGTCCATATCTTATATTACATTCTGTGCATTGCAAGGTGGGGTGGACTCAGTCCATATCTTATATTACATTCTGTGCATTACAAGGTGGGGTGGACTCAGTCCATATCTTATATTACATGCTGTACATTACAAGGTGGACTCAGTACATAACTTACACAGAGGTGAATATTACACAGAGGGGAATATTTCACAGAGTGTGGGAGAGATCGAACAGGGAGGGGGAGAGATCGAACAGGGAGGGGGAGAGATTGAACAGGGAGGGGGAGAGATTGAACAGGGAGGGGGAGAGATTGAACAGGGAGGGGGAGAGATCGAACAGGGAGGGGCGAGCTGCTAATTCAAACAAGAGAAAACAGTTGAGGGAAAAGCTGTTGACCTTTCGCTGACAGCAACTGACAGAACAAAAGTTGCAACAATGTCCAGAGCAGGTGTGTGCGGGGCCCAGGGACAGAAGAGAAAACACACCCAGGGGAGGGTTGGACCCTGCAGCAAACACTGAGCAGCTCAGATAGGCAGTGCGGCACCGGTTAGAGGCATTCAGAGGAAAGGCAGGGGAGAAACAAGCTACAGACTTGGATTAGGGAGAGATTCTGTGCAAGTGGGGGAGTGTGAGAGAGGGAGAGGGGTGAGAGGGGGAGAGAGGGAGAGAGAGGGGGGGAGTGTGAGAGAGGGAGAGGGGTGAGAGGGAGAGAGAGGGGGGAGAGGGGGAGAGAGGGGGGGAGTGTGAGAGAGGGAGAGGGTTGAGAGGGAGAGAGAGGGGGGAGAGAGACAGAGGGAGAGAGAGAGGGGGGAGAGAGAGAGGGAGAGAAGGAGGGAGAGAGGGAGCGAGAGAAGGGGGGAGAGGGAGAGAGAGAGGGAGAGAGAGAGGGGGTGAGAGGGAGGGAGGGAAAAAGAGAGAGTGAGAGAGGGAGTGGGAGGGAGAGAGAGAGAGGGAGGGAGGGGGAGAGAGAGAGGGAGGGAGGGGGAGAGAGAGAGGGGGGAGTGTGAGAGAGGGAGAGGGTTGAGAGGGAGAGAGAGAGGGGGGGAGTGTGAGAGTGGGAGAGGGTTGAGAGGGAGGGAGAGAGAGAGGGAGAGAGACAGAGGGAGAGAGAGAGGGTGGAGAGAGAGAGAGGGAGAGAGAGGGAGAGGGAGAGAGGGAGCGAGAGAGAGGGAGTGAGAGAGAGGGAGTGAGAGGGAGGGAGGGAAAAAGAGAGAGTGAGAGAGGGAGTGGGAGGGAGAGAGAGAGAGGGAGGGAGGGAGAGAGAGAGGGGGAGAGAGAGAGAGGGAGAGAAGGAGGGAGAGAGAGGGAGAGAGGGAGAGTGAGAGAGGGAGTGAGAGGGAGGGAGGGAAAAAGAGAGAGTGAGAGAGGGAGTGGGAGGGAGATAGAGAGAGGGAGGGAGAGAGAGGGAGAGAGAGAGAGGGGAGGAGGGAGAACGAGAGAGGGAGAGAGAGAGAGGGAGGGAGTTCTGGGCTCTTGCTGTCCATAACTTATATTACATTTTGTACATTACAAGGTGGGGTGGACTCAGTCCATATCTTATATTACATTTTGTACGTTCCAAGGTGGGGTGCACTCAGTCCATATCTTATATTACATTCTGTATAATACAAGGTGGGGTGGACTCAGTGCACATCTTAAATTACATTCTGTACATTACAAGGTGGTGTATACTCAGTACATATCTCATATTACATTCTGTACGTTACAAGATGGGGTGGACTCAGTACATATCTGACATTACATTCTGTACAATACAAGGTGGTGCAGACTCAGTACATATCTAATATTACATTCGGTACATTACAAGGTGGGGTGGACTCAGTACATATCTTACATTACATTCGGTACATTACAAGGTGGGGTGGACTCAGTACATATCTTACATTACATTCTGTACATTACAAGGTGGGGTGGACTCAGTACATATCTAATATTACATTCGGTACATTACAAGGTGGGGTGGACTCAGTACATATCTAAAATTACATGCTGTACATTACAAGGTGGGGTGGACTCAGAACATATCTTGTGTTACATTCTATTCATTACAAGGTGGGGTGGTCTCAGTACATATCTTATATTACATTCTGTGCAATACATGTTGGGGTGTACTCAGTACATATCTTACATTACATTCTGTACAATACAAGGTGGGGTGGACTCAGTGCATATCTTACATTACATTCTGTATAATACAAGGTGGGGTGGACTCAGTGCATATCTTACATTACATTCTGTATAATACAAAGCGGGGTGGACTCATTAAATATCTTATATTACATCCTAGACAATTCACGCTGGGGTGGACTCATTACATATCTGATGTTACATTCTGTACAATACAAGGTGGAAATGACTCAGTACATAACTTATATGACATTCTGTACAATACAAAGTGGGGTGGACTCAGTCCATATCTTATATTACATTTGGTACATTACAAGGTGGGGTAGACTCAGTACATATCTGATATTACATTCTGAACATGACAAGCTGGTGTGGATTCAGTACATATCTTACATTACGTTCTGAACATTACAAGGTGAGGTGGACTCAGTACATATGTAAAATTACATTCTGTACAATACAAGGTGGGGTGGACTCAGTACATATCTTGAATTACATTCTGTACATTACAAGGTTGGGTGGACTCAGTACATATCTTATATTACATTCTGTACATTACAAAGTGGGGTGGACTCAGTCCATATCTTATATTACATTCTGTACAATACAAGGTGTGGTGGACTCAGTCCATATCTTATATTACATTCTGTGCATTACAAGGTGTGGTGGACTCAGTCCATATCTTATATTACATTCTGTGCATGACAAGGTGAGGTGGACTCAGTCCATATCTTATATTACATTCTGTGCAATACAAGGTGCGGTGGACTCAGTCCATATCTTATATTACATTCTGTGCATTGCAAGGTGAGGTGGACTCAGTCCATATCTTATATTACATTCTTTATAATACAAGGTGTGGTGGACTCAGTCCATATCTTATATTACATTCTGTGCAATACAAGGTGAGGTGGACTCAGTCCATATCTTATATTACATTCTGTGCAATACAAGGTGAGGTGGACTAAGTCCATATCTTATATTACATTCTGTGCATTACAAGGTGGGGTGGACTCAGTCCATATCTGAGATTACATTCTGTACATTACAAGGTGGACTCAGTACATAACTTACACAGAGGTGAATATTACACAGAGGGGAATATTTCACAGAGTGTGGGAGAGATCGAACAGGGAGGGGGAGAGATCGAACAGGGAGAGGGAGAGATCGAACAGGGAGGGGGAGAGATCGAACAGGGAGGGGGAGAGATCGAACAGGGAGGGGGAGAGATTGAACAGGGAGGGGCGAGCTGCTAATTCAAACAAGAGAAAACAGTTGAGGGAAAAGCTGTTGACCTTTCGCTGACAGCAACTGACAGAACAAAAGTTGCAACAATGTCCAGAGCAGGTGTGTGCGGGGCCCAGGGACAGAAGAGAAAACACACCCAGGGGAGGGTTGGACCCTGCAGCAAACACTGAGCAGCTCAGATAGGCAGTGCGGCACCGGTTAGAGGCATTCAGAGGAAAGGCAGGGGAGAAACAAGCTACAGACTTGGATTAGGGAGAGATTCTGTGCAAGTGGGGGAGTGTGAGAGAGGGAGAGGGGTGAGAGGGGGAGAGAGGGAGAGAGAGGGGGGGAGTGTGAGAGAGGGAGAGGGGTGAGAGGGAGAGAGAGGGGGGAGAGGGGGAGAGAGGGGGGGAGTGTGAGAGAGGGAGAGGGTTGAGAGGGAGAGAGAGGGGGAGAGAGACAGAGGGAGAGAGAGAGGGGGGAGAGAGAGAGGGAGAGAAGGAGGGAGAGAGGGAGCGAGAGAAGGGGGGAGAGGGAGAGAGAGAGGGAGAGAGAGAGGGGGTGAGAGGGAGGGAGGGAAAAAGAGAGAGTGAGAGAGGGAGTGGGAGGGAGAGAGAGAGAGGGAGGGAGGGGGAGAGAGAGAGGGAGAGAGAGAGGGGGGAGTGTGAGAGAGGGAGAGGGTTGAGAGGGAGAGAGAGAGGGGGGGAGTGTGAGAGTGGGAGAGGGTTGAGAGGGAGGGAGAGAGAGAGGGAGAGAGACAGAGGGAGAGAGAGAGGGTGGAGAGAGAGAGAGGGAGAGAGAGGGAGAGGGAGAGAGGGAGTGAGAGAGAGGGAGTGAGAGAGAGGGAGTGAGAGGGAGGGAGGGAAAAAGAGAGAGTGAGAGAGGGAGTGGGAGGGAGAGAGAGAGAGGGAGGGAGGGAGAGAGAGAGGGGGAGAGAGAGAGAGGGAGAGAAGGAGGGAGAGAGATGGAGAGAGGGAGAGTGAGAGAGGGAGTGAGAGGGAGGGAGGGAAAAAGAGAGAGTGAGAGAGGGAGTGGGAGGGAGATAGAGAGAGGGAGGGAGGGAGAGAGAGAGAGGGAGAGAGAGAGGGGAGGAGGGAGAACGAGAGAGGGAGAGAGAGAGAGGGAGGGAGTTCTGTGCTCTTGCTGTCCATAACTTATATTACATTTTGTACATTACAAGGTGGGGTGGACTCAGTCCATATCTTATATTACATTTTGTATGTTCCAAGGTGGGGTGCACTCAGTCCATATCTTATATTACATTCTGTATAATACAAGGTGGGGTGGACTCAGTGCACATCTTAAATTACATTCTGTACATTACAAGGTGGTGTATACTCAGTACATATCTCATATTACATTCTGTACGTTACAAGATGGGGTGGACTCAGTACATATCTGACATTAAATTCTGTGCAATACAAGGTGGAGTGGACTCAGAACATATCTAATAAAACATTCTCTATAAAACAAGGTGAGGTGGACTCAGCCCATATTGTATATTACATTCTGAATAACACAAGGTGGGGTGGACTCATTATATATCTTACATTACATTCTGTACATTACAAGGTGGGGTGAACTCAGAACATATCTTAAATTACATTCTGTACATTACAAGGTGGGGTGGACTCAGAACATATCTCATATTACTTTCTGTACATTACAAGGTGGGGTGGACTCAGTACATATCTCATATTACTTTCTGCAAACATTACAAGGTGGGGTGGACTCAGTACATATCTCATATTACTTTCTGTACATTACAAGGTGGGGTGGACTCAGAACATATCTTAAATTACATTCTGTACATTACAAGGTGGGGTGGACTCAGTGCATATCTTATATTACATTCTGTATAACACAAGGTGGGATGAACTCAGTGCATATCTTATATTACATTCTGTACAATACAAGGTGGGGTGGACTCAGTACATATCTTATATTACATTCTGTATAATACAAGGTGGGGTGGACTCAGTACATATCTTATATTACATTCTGACTAATACAAGGTGGGGTGGACTTCGTGCATATCTTATATTACATTCTGTATAATACAAGGTGGGGTGCACTCAGTCCATATCTCAAATTACATTCTCTACATTACAAGGTGGGGTGGACTCAGAACATATCTTACATTACATTCTGTACATTACAAGGTGGGGTGGACTCAGTACATATCTCATATTACTTTCTGTACATTACAAGGTGGGGTGGACTCAGTACATATTTCACATTACTTTCTGCACATTACAAGGTGGGGTGGACTCAGTACATATCTCATGTTACTTTCTGAACATTACAAGGTGGGGTGGACTCAGTACATATCTCATATTACTTTCTGTACATTACAAGGTGGGGTGGACTCAGAACATATCTTAAATTACATTCTGTACATTACAAGGTGGGGTGGACTCAGAACATATCTTATATTACATTCTGTACATTACAAGTTGTGGTGGACTCAGTACATATCTTATATTACATTCTGTACAATACAAGGTGTGGTGTACTCAGTACAAATCTGATATTATATCCTGTACAATACAAGGTGGGGTGGAAACAATACATATCTTATATTGCATTCTGTACATTACAAGGTGGGATGGACTCAGTCCATAACTTATATTACATTTTGTACATTACAAGGTGGGGTGGACTCAGTCCATATCTTATATTACATTTTGTACATTACAAGGTGGGGTGCACTCAGTCCATATCTTATATTACATTCTGTATAATACAAGGTGGGGTGGACTCAGTGCACATCTTATATTACATTTTGTACATTACAAGGTGGGGTGGACTCAGAACATATCTTAAATTACATTCTGTACATTACAAGGAGGTGTATACTCAGTACATATCTCATATTACATTCTGTACGTTACAAGATGGGGTGGACTCAGTACATATCTGACATTAAATTCTGGACAATACAAGGTGGAGTGGACTCAGAACATATCTAATAAAACATTCTCTATAAAACAAGGTGAGGTGGACTCAGCCCATATTGTATATTACATTCTGTATAACAGAAGGTGGGGTGGACTCAGTACATATCTTACATTACATTCTGAATAATACAAGGTGGGGTGGACTCAGCCCATATCGGAGATTACATTCTGTACAGAACAAGGTGGGATGAACTCAGTGCATATCTTATATTACATTCTGTATAACACAAGGTGGGATGAACTCAGTGCATATCTTATATTACATTCTGTACAATACAAGGTGGGGTGGACTCAGTACATATCTTATATTACATTCTGTATAATACAAGGTGGGATGGACTCAGTCCATATCTTATCTTACATTCTGTATCATACAAGGTGGGGTGGACTCAGTACAAATCTTATATTACATTCTGTATAATACAAGGTGGGGTGCACTCAGTACATATCTCAAATTACATTCTGTACATTACAAGGTGGGGTGGACTCAGAACATATCTTACATTACATTCTGTACATTACAAGGTGGGGTGGACTCAGTGCATATCTTATATTACATTTTGTACATTACAACGTGGGCTGGACTCAGAACATATCTTAAATTACATTCTGTACATTACAAGGTGGGGTGGACTCAGTACATATCTCATATTACTTTCTGCAAACATTACAAGGTGGGGTGGACTCAGTACATATCTCATATTACTTTCTGTACATTACAAGGTGGGGTGGACTCAGAACATATCTTAAATTACATTCTGTACATTACAAGGTGGGGTGGACTCAGAACATATCTTATATTACATTCTGTACATTACAAGTTGTGGTGGACTCAGTACATATCTTATATTACATTCTGTACAATACAAGGTGTCGTGTACTCAGTACAAATCTGATATTATATCCTGTACAATACAAGGTGGGGTGGAAACAATACATATCTTATATTACATTCTGTACATTACAAGTTGTGGTGGACTCAGTGCATATCTCAAATTACATTCTGTACATTACAAGGTGGGATGGACTCAGTCCATAACTTATATTACATTTTGTACATTACAAGGTGGGGTGGACTCAGTCCATATCTTATATTACATTTTGGACATTACAAGATGGGGTGGATTCAGCACATATCTTAAATTACATTCTGTACAATACAAGCTGGTGTGGACTCAGTATATATCTCAAATTACATTCTGTACATTACAAGGTGGGGTGGACTCAGAACATATCTTATATTACATTCTGTACAATGCAAGGTGGGGTGGACTTAGTGCATATCTTATATTGCATTCTGTATAATACAAGGTGGGGTGCACTCAGTACATATCTCAAATTACATTCTGTACATTACAAGGTGGGGTGGACTCAGATCATATCTCATATTACTTTCTGTACATTACAAGGTGGGGTGGACTCAGAACATATCTTAAATTACATTCTGTACATTACAAGGTGGGGTGGACTCAGAACATTTCTTATATTACATTCTGTACATTACAAGTTGTGGTGGACTCAGTACATATCTTATATTACATTCTGTACAATACAAGGTGTGGTGTACTCAGTACAAATCTGATATTATATCCTGTACAATACAAGGTGGGGTGGAAACAATACATATCTGATATTACATTCTGTACATTACAAGTTGTGGTGGACTCAGTATATATCTTACATTACATTCTGTATAATACAAGGTGGGGTGGCCTCAGTACACACCATATATTACATTTTGTACATTACAAGGTGGGGTGGACTCAGAACATATCTTATATTACTTTCTGCACAATACAAGGTGAGGTGGACTCAGAACATATCTTATATTACATTTTGGACATTACAAGGTGGGGTGGAATCAGAACATATCTTATATTACATTCTGTACAATACAAGGTGTGGTGTACTCAGTACAAATCTGATATTATATCCTGTACAATACAAGGTGGGGTGGAAACAATACATATCTTATATTACATTCTGTACATTACAAGTTGTGGTGGACTCAGTATATATCTTATATTACATTCTGTACAATACAAGGTGGGGTGGACTCAGAACACATCTTGTGTTACATTTTATACATTACAAGGTGGGATGGACTCAGTCCATATCTTATATTACATTCTGTACATTACAAGGTGGGATGGACTCAGGACATATCTTTCATTACATTCTCTACAATACAAGGTGGGGTGTACTCAGAACATATCTTATATTACATTTTGTACATTACAAGGTGGGGTGGACTCAGTCCATATCTTATATAACATTTTGTACATTACAAGGTGGGGTGGACTCAGAACATATCTTATATTACATTCTGCACAATGCAAGGTGGGGTGCACTCAGTACATATCTTATATTACATTCTGTATAATACAAGGTGGGGTGGACTCAGTGTATATCTTATATTACATTTTGGACATTACAAGGTGGGGTGGAATCAGAACATATCTTATATTACATTCTGTACAATGCAAGGTGGGGTGCACTCAGTACATATCTTATATTACATTCTGTATAATACAAGGTGGGGTATACTCAGTGCATATCTTAAATTACATTCTGTACATTACAAGGTGGTGTGTACTCAGTACATATCTCATATTACATTCTGTATAATACAAGGTGCGGTGGACTCAGTGCATATCTTATGTTACATTCTGTGCAACACAAGGTGGGGTGGACTCAGTACATATCTTATATTACATTCTGTATAATACAAGGTGGGGTGGACTCAGTACATATCTTATATTGCATTCTGTACATTACAAGGTGGGGTGGACTCAGTACATATCTTATATTACATTCTGTATAATACAAGGTGGGGTGGACTCAGTACATATCTTATATTGCATTCTGGAAAATACAAGGTGGGGTGGACTCAGTACATATCTTATATTACATTCTGTACAATACAAGCTGGTGTGGACTCAGTACATATCTCAAATTACATTCTGTACATTACAAGGTGGGGTGGACTCAGAACATATCTTACATTACATTCTGTACATTGCAAGGTGGGGTGGACTCAGTGCATATCTTAAATTACATTTTGTACATTGCGAGGTGGGGTGGACTCAGAACATATCTTAAATTACATTCTGCACATTACAAGGTGGGGTGGACGCAGAACATATCTTATATTACATTCTGTACAATACAAGGTGTGGTGTACTCAGCACAAATCTGATATTATATCCTGTACAATACAAGGTGGGGTGGAAACAATCGATATCTTACATTACATTCTGTACATTACAAGTTGTGGTGGTCTCAGGAAAATATCTTATATTACATTCTGAAAAATACAAGGTGTGGTGGAGTCAGTACACATCTTGTGTTACATTCTGTACATTACAAGGTGGGATGGACTCAGTACATATCTCATATTACATTCTGTACAATACAAGCTGGGGTGGACTCAGTACATATCTTATATTACATTCTGTACAATACAAGGTGGGGTGGACTCAGTCCATATCTTTCATTGCATTCTGTACAATACAAGGTGGGGTGTACTCAGTACATATCTTAGATTACATTCTGTCCAATAGAAGGTGGGCTGCACTCAGCACATATCTTGTCTTACATTCCATAAAATACAAGATGGGGTGGACTCAGTCCATAACTTATATGACATTCTGTAAAATGCAAGGTGGGGTGGACTCAGTACATATCTTATATTACATTCTGTACATTACAAGGTGGGGTGGACTCAGGACATATCTTATATTACATTCTGTACAATACAAGGCGGGCTGGACTCAGTCCATATCTTATGTTACGTTCTGTACAATACAAGGTGTGGTGGACTCAGTCCATATCTTATATTACATTCTGTACAATACAAGGTGGGGTGGACTCAGTCCATATCTCATATTACATTCTGTATAATACAAGGTGGGGTGGACTCAGTCCATATCTTACATTACATTCTGTACAATACAAGGTGGGGTGGACTCAGCACATATCTTACATTACATTCTGTACAATACAAGGTGGGCTGGACTCAGTCCATATCTTATGTTACGTTCAGTATAATACAAGGTGGGGTGGACTCAGTCCATATCTAAAATTACATTCTGTACAATACAAGGTGGGGTGGACTCATTACATGTCAAACATTACATTCTGTACAATACAAGGTGGTGTGTACTCAGTACATATCTTATATTACATTCTGAATAATACAAGGTGTGGTGGACTCAGTCCATATCTCAGGTTACATTCTGTACAATACAAGCTGGTGTGGATTCAGTACATATCTTACATTACGTTCTGTGCATTACAAGGTGGGGTGGACTCAGCACATATCTTAAATTACATTATGTACATTACAAGGTGGGATGGACTCAGAACATATCTTACATTACATTCTGTGCATTACAAGGTGTGGTGGACGCAGTACATATCTTATATTACATTCGGTACATTACAAGGTGGGGTGGACTCAGTACATATCTTATATTACATTCTGCACAACACAGGGTGGGGTGGACTCAGTACATATCTTATATTACATTCGGTACATTACAAGGTGGGGTGGACTCAGGACATATCTTACATTACATTCTGTACATTACAAGGTGGGGTGGACTCAGTACATATCTTATATTACATTCGGTACATTGCAAGGTGCGGTGGACTCAGTACATATCTTATATTACATTCTGTACAATACAAGTTGTGGTGGACTCAGTACATATCTTTTATCACATTCTGTAAAATACAGGCTGGGGTGGACTCAGTACATATCTTATATTACATCCTGTATAATACAAGGTGGGGTGGACTCAGTACATATCTAAAATTACATGCTGTACATTGCAAGGTGGGGTGGACTCAGTACATATCTTATATTACATTTGGTAGAATACAAGGTTGGGTGAACTCAGTCCATATCTTACATTACATTCTGTACAATACAAGGTGGGCTGGACTCAGTCCATATCTTATGTTACGTTCTGTATAATATAAGGTGTGGTGGACGCAGTACACATCTTATGTTACATTCTGTACAATACAAGGTGGGGTGTACTCAGTACGTATCTTATATTACATTCAGTATAATACAAGGTGGGGTGGACTCAGTCCATATTTCATATTACATTCTGTACAATACAAGGTGGGGTGTACTCATTACATGTCAAATATTACATTCTCTACAATACAAGGTGGTGTGTACTCAGTACATATCTTATATTACATTCTGTACAATACAAGCTGGTGTGGATTCAGTGCATATCTTACATTACGTTCTGTGCATTACAAGGTGGGGTGGACTCAGTACATATCTTAAATTACATTCTGTACATTACAAGGTGGGATGGACTCTGTACATATCTTACATTACATTCGGTACATTACAAGGTGGGGTGGACTCAGGACATATCTTATATTACATTCGGTACATTACAAGGTGGGGTGGACTCAGTACATATCTTGTATTACATTCTGTACAATACAAGTTGTGGTGGACTCAGTACATATATTTTATCACATTCTGTAAAATACAGGCTGGGGTGGACTCAGTACATATCTAAAGTTACATTCCATACATTACAAGGTGGGGTGGGCTCAGTACATATCTTATATTACATTATGTCCAATAAATGTTGGGGTGTACTCAGTACATATCTTACATTACATTCTGTATAATACAAGGTGGGGTGGACTTATTAAATATCTTATATTACATTCTGGACAATTCACGCTGGGGTGGACCCATTACATATCTTATATTACATTCTGTAAAATACAAGGTGGGGTGGACTCAGTCCATAACTTATATTACATTCTGTGCATTACAAGGTGGGGTGGACTCAGTCCATATCTTATATTACATTCGGTACAATACAAGGTGGGGTGGACTCAGTCCATATCTTATATTACATTCTGTGCATTGCAAGGTGGGGTGGACTCAGTCCATATCTTATATTACATTCGGTACAATACAAGGTGGGGTGGACTCAGACCATATTTTACATTACATTCTGAACATGACAAGCTGGTGTGGATTCAGTGCATATCTTACATTACGTTCTGAACATTACAAGGTGGGGTGTACTCAGTACATATCTCATATTACATTCTGTATAATACAAGGTGGGGTGGACTCAGAACATATCTTGTATTACATTCTGTACAATACAAGGTGGGGTGGACTCAGTACATATCTCATATTACATTCTGTATAATACAAGGTTGGGGTGGACTCAGAACATATCTTGTATTACATTCTGAACATGACAAGCTGGTGTGGATTCAGTACATATCTTACATTACGTTCTGAACATTACAAGGTGGGGTGGACTCAGTACATATCTTATGTTACATTCTGTAAAATACAGGCTGGGGTGGACTCAGTGCATATCTTGTGTTACATTCTATACATTACAAGGTGGGGTGTACTCAGCACATATCTTATATGACATTCTGAACATGACAAGCTGGTGTGGATTCAGTACATATCTTACATTGCGTTCTGAACATTACAAGGTGGGGTGTGCTCAGTACATATCTAAAATTACATTCTGTACAATACAAGGTGGGGTGGACTCAGTTCATATCTTATATTTCATTCTGTAGATTACAAGGTGGGGTGGACTCAGATCATATCTTATATTACATTCTGTACATAGCAAGGTGGGGTGGACTCAGTACATATCTTATATTACATTCTGTACATTACAAGGTGAGGTGGACTCAGTCCATATCTTATATTACATTCTGTACATTACAAGGTGAGGTGGACTCAGTCCATATCTTATATTACATTCTGTACATTACAAGGTGGACTCAGTGCATAACTTACACAGAGTTGAATATTACACAGAGGGGAATATTTCACAGAGTGTGGGAGAGATTGAACAGGGAGAGGGAGAGATCGAACAGGGAGGGGGAGAGATCGAACAGGGAGGGGGATAGATTGAACAGGGAGGGGGAGAGATTGAACAGGGAGGGGGAGAGATCGAACAGGGAGGGGGAGAGATTGAACAGGGAGAGGGAGAGATTGAACAGGGAGAGGGAGAGATCGAACAGGGAGGGGGAGAGATTGAACAGGGAGGGGGAGAGATTGAACAGGGAGGGGGAGAGATCGAACAGGGAGGGGCGAGCTGCTAATTCAAACAAGAGAAAACAGTTGAGGGAAAAGCCGTTGACCTTTCGCTGACAGCAACTGACAGAACAAAAGTTGCAACAATGTCCAGAGCAGGTGTGTGCGGGGCCCAGGGACAGAAGAGAAAACACACCCAGGGGAGGGTTGGACCCTGCAGCAAACACTGAGCAGCTCAGACAGGCAGTGCGGCACCGGTTAGAGGCATTCAGAGGAAAGGCAGGGGAGAAACAAGCTGCAGACTTGGATTAGGGAGAGATTCTGTGCAAGTGGGGGAGTGTGAGAGAGGGAAAGAGGGAGGGAGAGAGACAGAGGGAGAGAGAGAGGGGGAGTGTGAGAGAGGGAGAGAGGGAGGGAGAGAGACAGAGGGAGAGAGAGAGGGAGAGAGAGGGGGGAGTGTGAGAGAGGGAGAGAGAGGGGGGAGAGAGACAGAGGGAGAGAGAGAGGGGGGAGAGAGAGAGAGGGAGAGAAGGAGGGAGAGAGAGGGAGAGAGGGAGTGAGAGAAGGGGGGAGAGGGAGAGAGAGAGGGAGAGAGAGAGGGGGTGAGAGGGAGGGAGGGAAAAAGAGAGAGTGAGAGAGGGAGTGGGAGGGAGAGAGAGAGAGGGAGGGAGAGAGGGGAGGAGGGAGAGCGAGAGAGGGAGAGAGAGAGGGAGGGAGTTCTGGGCTCTTGCTGTGCCTTTTTAATCCCTTGCTTTTGTATTTTAATCAATTCCCTCTCTCTCTCTCTCTCTCCCCCCTCAGGAATCTTTTTGATGAAATGCTGCAAGGAGATGATCCAGAAAGAGACATTTTGCGAGGAGGGGGAGGAGTGGGAGAAATCCTGGTCCAAGAATCGTTCTCTCTGCTGGGGACTGACTGACTGAGACCTTCACCGCAGCCTGGACCCAATGGGGAGCACGTGAGTAATGCCTGGCTTACTCTGGGGTCACTGGGTGCACACTGGGATCACTGGGATATACAGGGGACAATGTGGGGGGGTCACTGGGACATTCAGGGGACACTCGCGGGGGGGTCACTGGGACATTGTTGTGGGAGTTCTTGTTGTTGTGGTGGTGGTCTGAACGTCAAGACCGTCACTCTGGGCTGACTGGGTTCACCCAGGCATCATTCTGGGTTCACTGCGGGATCACTGGGGACACCCTGTGGGCTACTTGCCGCCATCTGACGAAGATGGCGGCGGACGGCGCAGCCGCCTTTTTTCCAAAATGGTGGTCGCGCTCGCCCCTATTTTGTCCGGGCCGGACTCCCCGCTGGCCTCCATTTCGTCCTGTGCAAATACACGTCAAAATATATAAATACATCAGAAATATACCGGGAATATATATATATTATAAATACAAGTTGTTGTACAATACAAGGTGGGGCGGACTCAGTACATAACTTACACAGAGGGGAATATTACACGGAGGGGAATATGACACAGAGGTGAATATTTCACAGAGGGGAATATTTCACAGAGGGGATTATTACACAGAGGGTGTGGTGTACTCAGTACAAATCTTATATTACATTCTGTACAATACAAGGTGGGGTGTACTCATTACATATCTTATATTACATTCTGTACAATACAAGGTGGGGTGTACTCATTACATATCTTATATTACATTCAGCACAATACAAGGTGGGGTGTACTCATTACATATCTTATATTACATTCTGCACAATACAAGGTGGGGTGTACTCATTACATAACTTATATTACATTCTGCACAATACAAGGTGGGGTGTACTCATTACATATCTTATATTATATTCTGTATAATACAAGGGGAGGTGGACTCAGCACAAATCTTATATTATATTCTGTATAATACAAGGGGAGGTGGACTCAGTACATATCTTATATTACATTCTGCACAATACAAGGTGGGGTGTACTCATTACATATCTTATATTACATTCTGCACAATACAAGCTGGTGTGTGCTCAGTACATATCTCAAATTACATTCTGTACGTGACAAGATGGGGTGGACTCAGTACATATCTTACATTACATTCTGTATAATACAAGGTGGGGTGGCCTCAGTACACACCATATATTACATTTTGTACATTACAAGGTGGGGTGGACTCAGAACATATCTTATATTACTTTCTGCACAATACAAGGTGAGGTGGACTCAGAACATATCTTATATTACATTCTGTACAATACAAGTTGTGGTGGACTCAGTACATATATTTTATCACATTCTGTAAAATACAGGCTGGGGTGGACTCAGTACATATCTAAAGTTACATTCCATACATTACAAGGTGGGGTGGGCTCAGTACATATCTTATATTACATTCTGTACAATGCAAGATGGGGTGCACTCAGTACATATCTTATATTACATTCTGTATAATACAAGGTGGGGTGGACTCAGTGCATATCTTATATTACATTTTGGACATTACAAGGTGGGGTGGAATCAGAACATATCTTATATTACATTCTGTACAATGCAAGGTGGGGTGCACTCAGCACATATCTTATATTACATTCTGTACAATACAAGGTGGGGTATACTCAATGCATATCTTATATTATATCCTGTACAATACAAGGTGGGGTGGAAACAATACATATCTTATATTACATTCTGTACATTACAAGTTGTGGTGGACTCAGTATATATCTTATATTACATTCTGTATAATACAAGGTGGGGTGGACTCAGTACATACTATATATTACATTCTGTACAATACAAGGTGGGGTGGACTCAGAACACATCTTGTGTTACATTCTATACATTACAAGGTGGGATGGACTCAGTATATATCTTATATTACATTCTGTACAATGCAAGCTGGGGTGGACTCAGTGCATATCTCAGATTACATTCTATACATTACAAGGTGGGATGGACTCAGTATATATCTTCCATTACATTCTGTACAATACAAGCTGGGGTGTACTCAGTACATATCTTTCATTACATTCTGTACAATACAAGGTGGGGTGGACTCAGTGCATATCTTAGATTACATTTTGTACATTACAAGGTGGGGTGGACTCAGAACATATCTTCCATTACATTTTGTACATTACAAGGTGGGGTGGACTCAGTCCATATCTTACATAACATTTTGTACATTACAAGGTGGGGTGGACTCAGAACATATCTTATATTACATTCTGTATAATACAAGGTGGGGTGGAATCAGAACATATCTTATATTACATTCTGTACAATACAAGGTGGGGTGGAATCAGAACATATCTTATATTACATTCTGTACAATACAAGGTGGGGTGGAATCAGAACATATCTTATATTACATTCTGTACAATACAAGGTGGGGTGGAATCAGAACATATCTTATATTACATTCTGTACAATACAAGGTGTGGTGTACTCAGTACAAATCTGATATTATATCCTGTACAATACAAGGTGGGGTGGAAACAATACATATCTTATATTACATTCTGTACATTACAAGTTGTGGTGGACTCAGTATATATCTTATATTACATTCTGTACAATACAAGGTGGGGTGCACTCAGCACATATCTTATATTACATTCTGTATAATACAAGGTGGGGTGGACTCAGTGCATATCTTATATTACATTTTGGACATTACAAGGTTGGGTGGAATCAGAACATATCTTATATTACTTTCTGCACAATACAAGCTGGGGTGCACTCAGTACATATCTTACATAACATTTTGTACATTACAAGGTGGGGTGGACTCAGAACATATCTTATATTACATTCTGTACAATGCAAGATGGGGTGCACTCAGTACATATCTTATATTACATTCTGTATAATACAAGGTGGGGTGGACTCAGTGCATATCTTATATTACATTTTGGACATTACAAGGTGGGGTGGAATCAGAACATATCTTATATTACATTCTGTACAATGCAAGGTGGGGTGCACTCAGCACATATCTTATATTACATTCTGTACAATACAAGGTGGGGTATACTCAATGCATATCTTATATTATATCCTGTACAATACAAGGTGGGGTGGAAACAATACATATCTTATATTACATTCTGTACATTACAAGTTGTGGTGGACTCAGTATATATCTTATATTACATTCTGTATAATACAAGGTGGGGTGGACTCAGTACATACTATATATTACATTCTGTACAATACAAGGTGGGGTGGACTCAGAACACATCTTGTGTTACATTCTATACATTACAAGGTGGGATGGACTCAGTATATATCTTATATTACATTCTGTACAATGCAAGCTGGGGTGGACTCAGTGCATATCTCAGATTACATTTTGTACATTACAAGGTGGGGTGGACTCAGAACATATCTTATATTACTTTCTGCACAATACAAGGTGAGGTGGACTCAGAACATATCTTATATTACATTTTGTACATTACAAGGTGGGGTGGACTCAGTCCATATCTTATATAACATTTTGTACATTACAAGGTGGGGTGGACTCAGAACATATCTTATATTACATTCTGTACAATGCAAGGTGTGGTGCACTCAGTACATATCTTATATTACATTCTGTATAATACAAGGTGGGGTGGACTCAGTGCATATCTTATATTACATTTTGGACATTACAAGGTGGGGTGGACTCAGAACATTTCTTATATTACATTCTGTACAATGCAAGGTGTGGTGCACTCAGTACATATCTTATATTACATTCTGTACAATACTAGGTGTGGTGGACTCAGTACAAATCTGATAATATATCCTGTACAATACAAGGTGGGGTGGAAACAATACATATCTTATATTACATTCTGTACATTACAAGTTGTGGTGGACTCAGTATATATCTTATATTACATTCTGCATAATACAAGGTGGATTGGACTCAGTACATACCATATATTACATTCTGTACAATACAAGGTGGGGTGGACTCAGAACACATCTTGTGTTACATTCTGTACATTACAAGCTGGGGTGGACTCAGTGCATATCTTATATTACATTCTGTACAATACAAGGTGGAGTGGACTCAGTGCACATCTTAAATTACATTCTGTACAATACAAGCTGGGGTGTACTCAGTACATATCTTTCATTACATTCTGTACAATACAAGGTGGGGTGCACTCAGTACATATCTTATATTACATTTTGTACATTACAAGGTGGGGTGGACTCAGTCAATATCTTATATGACATTTTGTACATTACAAGGTGGGGTGGACTCAGAACATATCTTACATTACATTCTGTACAATGGAAGGTAGGGTGCACTCAGCACATATCTTATATTTCATTCTGTATAATACAAGGTGGGGTGGACTCAGTGCATATCTTATATTACATTCTGGACATTACAAGGTGGGGTGGAATCAGAACATATCTTATATTACATTCTGTACAATACAAGGTGGGGTGGACTCAGTACACATCTTATATAACATTTTGTACATTACAAGGTGGGGTGGACTCAGTCAATATCTTATATGACATTTTGTACATTACAAGGTGGGGTGGACTCAGAACATATCTTACATTACATTCTGTACAATGGAAGGTGGGGTGCACTCAGCACATATCTTATATTTCATTCTGTATAATACAAGGTGGGCTGGACTCAGTGCATATCTTATATTACATTCTGAATAATACAATGTGGGCTGGACTCAGTACATATCTTACATTACATTCTGTACATTACAAGGTGGGGTGGACTCAGTACATATCTTATATTACATTCTGTACAATACAAGGTGGGGTGTACTCAGTACATATCTCATATTACATTCTGTATAATACAAGGTGTGGTGGACTCAGTCCATATCTTATATTACATTCTGTACAATACAAGGTGGGGTGTACTCAGTACATATCTCATATTACATTCTGTATAATACAAGGTGGGGTGGACTCAGTCCATATCTTACATTACATTCTGTACAATACAAGGTGGGCTGGATTCAGTACATATCTTATGTTGCATTCTATACATTACAAGGTGGGGTGGACTCAGTACATATCTTACATTACATTCTGTACATTACAAGGTGGGGTGGACTCAGTACATATCTTATATTACATTCTGTACAATACAAGGTGGGGTGTACTCAGTACATATCTCATATTACATTCTGTATAATACAAGGTGGGGTGGACTCAGTCCATATCTTACATTACATTCTGTACATTACAAGGTGGGCTGGACTCAGTCCATATCTTATGTTACATTCTGTACAATACAAGGTGGGGTGTACTCAGTACGTATCTTATATTACATTCAGTATAATACAAGGTGGGGTGGACTCAGTACATATCTAAAATTACATTCTGTACAATGCAAGGTGGGCTGGACTCAGTCCATATCTTATGTTACGTTCTGTATAATACAAGGTGGGGTGTACTCAGTACGTATCTTATATTACATTCAGTATAATACAAGGTGGGGTGGACTCAGTACATATCTAAAATTACATTCTGTACAATACAAGGTGGGGTGGACTCAGTCCATATCTCATATTACATTCTGTACAATACAAGGTGGGGTGTACTCATTACATGTCAAATATTACATTCTCTACAATACAAGGTGGTGTGTACTCAGTACATATCTCATGTTACATTCTGTACAATACAAGCTGGTGTGGATTCAGTACATATCTTACATTACATTTTGTGCATTACAAGGTGGGGTGGACTCAGTACATATCTTAAATTACATTCTGTACCTTACAAGGTGGGATGGACTCAGAACATATCTTACATTACATTCTGTACATTACAAGGTGTGGTGGACTCAGTGCATATCTTACATGACATTCTGTATAATACAAGGTGGGGTGGACTCAGTGCATATCTTACATTACATTCTGTATAATACAAGGTGGGGTGGACTCATTACATATCTTATATTACATTCTGTACAATACAAGGTGGAAATGACTCAGTACATAACTTATATGACATTCTGTACAATACAAAGTGGGGTGGACTCAGCACACATCTTATGTTACATTTTGTACATCACAAGGTGGGGTGGACTCAGTGCATATATTATATTACATTCTGTCCAATACAAAGTGGGGTGGACTCAGTACATATCTTATATTACATTCTGTACATTACAAGGTGGGGTGGACTCAGTACATATCTTATATTACATTCTGTACATTACAAGGTGGGGTGGACTCAGTGCATATCTTATGTTACATTCTGTACATTACAAGGTGGGGTGGACTCAGTACATATCTTATATTACATTCTGTACAATACAAGGTGGGCTGGACTCAATCCGTATCTTATGTTACGTTCTGTATAATACAAGGTGGGGTGTACTCAGTCCATATCTTACATTACATTCTGTACAATACAAGGTGGGCTTGATTCAGTCCATATCTTATGTTACGTTCTGTATAATACAAGGTGGGCTGGACTCAATCCGTATCTTATGTTCCGTTCTGTATAATACAAGGTGGTGCAGACTCAGTACATATCTTATCTTACATTCGGTACAATACAAGGTGGGGTGGACTCAGTCCATATCTTACATTACATTCTGTACAATACAAAGTGGGCTGGACTCAATCCGTATCTTATGTTACGTTCTGTATAATACAAGGTGGGGTGGACTCAGTACATATCTTATATTACATTCTGTACAATACAAGGTGGGGTGGACTCAGTCCATATCTTACATTACATTCTGTACAATACAATGTGGGCTGGACTCAGTGCATATCTTATATTACATTCTGAATAATACATGGTGGGGTGGACTCAGTACATATCTTATATTACATTCGGTACATTACAAGGTGGGGTGGACTCAGTACATATCTAAAATTACATGCTGTACATTACAAGGTGGGGTGGACTCAGAACATATCTTCTGTTACATTCTATACATTACAAGGTGGGGTGGGCTCAGTTCATATCTTATATTACATTCTGTATAATACAAGGTGGGGTGGACTCAGTGCATATCTTATATGACATTCTGTACAATACAAGGTGGGGTGGACTCAGTACATATCTTATATGACATTCTGTACAATACAAGGTGGGGTGGACTCAGTTCAGATCTTAAATTACATTCTATACATTACAAGGTGGGGTAGACTCAGTACATATCTTGTATTACATTCTATACAGTACAAGGTGATGTGTACTCAGTCCATATCTTACATTACATTCTGTAAAATACAATGTGGGGTGGACTCAGTCCATAAATTATATGAAATTCTGTACAATACAAAGTGGGGTGGACTCAGTACATATCTTATATTACATTCTGTATAATATAAGGTGGGGTGGACTCAGTACACATCTTAAATTACATTCTGTATAATATAAGGTGGGGTGGACTCAGTACACATCTTAAATTACATTCTGAACATTGCAAAGTGGGGTGGACTCAGAACATATCTTACATTACATTCTGTACATTACAAGGTGGGGTGGACTCAGTCCATATCTTATATTACATTTTGTACATTACAAGGTGGCGTGGACTCAGAACATATCTGATATTACATTCTGCACAATGCAAGGTGGTGTGCACTCAGTACATATCTTATATTACATTCTGTATAATACAAGGTGGGGTGGACTCAGTGCATATCTTATATTACATTTTGTACATTACAAGGTGGGGTGGACTCAGAACATATCTTATATTACTTTCTGTACATTACAAGGTGGGGTGGACTCAGAACATATCTTAAATTACATTCTGCACATTACAAGGTGGGGTGGACTCAGTACATATCTTATATTACATTCTGTACATTACAAGGTGGGGTGGACTCAGAACATATCTTAGATTACATTCTGTACATTACAAGTTGTGGTGGACTCAGTACATATCTTATATTACATTCTGTACAATACAAGGTGGGGTGGACACAATACATATCTTATATTACATTCTGTACATTACAAGTTGTGGTGGACTCAGTACATATCTTATATTACATTCTGAAAAAATACCTGGTGGGGTGGACTCAGCACATATCTTATATGACATTCTTTACAATACAAGGTGGGGTGGACTCAGTACATATCTTATATTACATTCTGTACATTACAAGGTGGGGTGGACTCAGTCTATATCTCATATTACATTCTGTAGAATACAAGGTGGGGTGTACTCATTACATGTCTAATATTACATTCTGTACAATACAAGGTGGGGTGTACTCAGTGCATATCTTACATTACATTCTGTACATTACAAGGTGGGTTGGACTCAGTACATATATTACATTACATTATGTACAATACAAGGTGGGGTGTACTGAGTGCATATCTTATATTACATTCCATATAATACAAGGTGGGTTGGACTCAGTGCATATCTTACATTACATTCTGTATAATACAAGGTGGGGTGGACTCATTAAATATCTTATATTACATTCTGGACAATTCACGCTGGGGTGGACTCATTACATATCTTATATTACATTCTGGACAATACAAGGTGGAAATGACTCAGTACATAACTTATGTGACATTCTGTACAATACAAAGTGGGGTGGACTCAGTACATATCTGATATTACATTCTGTGCAATGCAAGGTGGGGTGAACTCAGTGCATATCTTGTCTTACATTCTGTAAAATACAAGATGGGGTGGACTCAGTCCATAACTTATATTACATTCTGTAAAATACAAGCTGGGTTGGACTCAGTCCATATCTTATCTTACATTCTGAAAAATGCAAGGTGGGGTGGACTCAGTCCATATCTTGTGTTACATTCTATACATTACAAGGTGGGCTGGACTCAGTCCATATCTTACATTACATTCTGTACAATACAAGGTGGGGTGGACTCAGTGCATATCTTACATTACATTCTGTATAATACAAGGTGGGGTGGACTCATTAAATATCTCATATTACATCCTAGACAATTCACGCTGGGGTGGACTCATTACATATCTGATGTTACATTCTGTACAATACAAGGTGGAAATGACTCAGTACATAACTTATATGACATTCTGTACAATACAAAGTGGGGTGGACTCAGTCCATATCTTATATTACATTTGGTACATTACAAGGTGGGGTGGACTCAGTACATATCTGATATTACATTCTGAACATGACAAGCTGGTGTGGATTCAGTACATATCTTACATTACGTTCTGAACATTACAAGGTGAGGTGGACTCAGTACATATGTAAAATTACATTCTGTACAATACAAGGTGGGGTGGACTCAGTACATATCTTGAATTACATTCTGTGCATTACAAGGTTGGGTGGACTCAGTACATATCTTATATTACATTCTGTACATTACAAAGTGGGGTGGACTCAGTCCATATCTTATATTACATTCTGTACAATACAAGGTGGGCTGGACTCAGTACATATCTTATATTACATTCTTTATAATACAAGGTGTGGTGGACTCAGTCCATATCTTATATTACATTCTGTGCATTACAAGGTGAGGTGGACTCAGTCCATATCTTATATTACATTCTTTATAATACAAGGTGTGGTGGACTCAGTCCATATCTTATATTACATTCTGTGCATTACAAGGTGAGGTGGACTCAGTCCATATCTTATATTACATTCTGTGCATTACAAGGTGGGGTGGACTCAGTCCATATCTTATATTACATTCTGTACAATACAAGGTGGGGTGGACACAATACATATCTTATATTACATTCTGTACATTACAAGTTGTGGTGGACTCAGTACATATCTTATATTACATTCTGAAAAAATACCTGGTGGGGTGGACTCAGCACATATCTTATATGACATTCTTTACAATACAAGGTGGGGTGGACTCAGTACATATCTTATATTACATTCTGTACATTACAAGGTGGGGTGGACTCAGTCTATATCTCATATTACATTCTGTAGAATACAAGGTGGGGTGTACTCATTACATGTCTAATATTACATTCTGTACAATACAAGGTGGGGTGTACTCAGTGCATATCTTACATTACATTCTGTACATTACAAGGTGGGTTGGACTCAGTACATATATTACATTACATTCTGTACAATACAAGGTGGGGTGTACTGAGTGCATATCTTATATTACATTCTATATAATACAAGGTGGGTTGGACTCAGTGCATATCTTACATTACATTCTGTATAATACAAGGTGGGGTGGACTCATTAAATATCTTATATTACATTCTGGACAATTCACGCTGGGGTGGACTCATTACATATCTTATATTACATTCTGGACAATACAAGGTGGAAATGACTCAGTACATAACTTATGTGACATTCTGTACAATACAAAGTGGGGTGGACTCAGTACATATCTGATATTACATTCTGTGCAATGCAAGGTGGGGTGAACTCAGTGCATATCTTGTCTTACATTCTGTAAAATACAAGATGGGGTGGACTCAGTCCATAACTTATATTACATTCTGTAAAATACAAGCTGGGTTGGACTCAGTCCATATCTTATCTTACATTCTGAAAAATGCAAGGTGGGGTGGACTCAGTCCATATCTTGTGTTACATTCTATACATTACAAGGTGGGCTGGACTCAGTCCATATCTTACATTACATTCTGTACAATACAAGGTGGGGTGGACTCAGTGCATATCTTACATTACATTCTGTATAATACAAGGTGGGGTGGACTCATTAAATATCTCATATTACATCCTAGACAATTCACGCTGGGGTGGACTCATTACATATCTGATGTTACATTCTGTACAATACAAGGTGGAAATGACTCAGTACATAACTTATATGACATTCTGTACAATACAAAGTGGGGTGGACTCAGTCCATATCTTATATTACATTTGGTACATTACAAGGTGGGGTGGACTCAGTACATATCTGATATTACATTCTGAACATGACAAGCTGGTGTGGATTCAGTACATATCTTACATTACGTTCTGAACATTACAAGGTGAGGTGGACTCAGTACATATGTAAAATTACATTCTGTACAATACAAGGTGGGGTGGACTCAGTACATATCTTGAATTACATTCTGTGCATTACAAGGTTGGGTGGACTCAGTACATATCTTATATTACATTCTGTACATTACAAAGTGGGGTGGACTCAGTCCATATCTTATATTACATTCTGTACAATACAAGGTGGGCTGGACTCAGTACATATCTTATATTACATTCTTTATAATACAAGGTGTGGTGGACTCAGTCCATATCTTATATTACATTCTGTGCATTACAAGGTGAGGTGGACTCAGTCCATATCTTATATTACATTCTTTATAATACAAGGTGTGGTGGACTCAGTCCATATCTTATATTACATTCTGTGCATTACAAGGTGAGGTGGACTCAGTCCATATCTTATATTACATTCTGTGCATTACAAGGTGGGGTGGACTCAGTCCATATCTTATATTACATTCTGTACAATACAAGGTGGGGTGGACACAATACATATCTTATATTACATTCTGTACATTACAAGTTGTGGTGGACTCAGTACATATCTTATATTACATTCTGAAAAAATACCTGGTGGGGTGGACTCAGCACATATCTTATATGACATTCTTTACAATACAAGGTGGGGTGGACTCAGTACATATCTTATATTACATTCTGTACATTACAAGGTGGGGTGGACTCAGTCTATATCTCATATTACATTCTGTAGAATACAAGGTGGGGTGTACTCATTACATGTCTAATATTACATTCTGTACAATACAAGGTGGGGTGTACTCAGTGCATATCTTACATTACATTCTGTACATTACAAGGTGGGTTGGACTCAGTACATATATTACATTACATTATGTACAATACAAGGTGGGGTGTACTGAGTGCATATCTTATATTACATTCTATATAATACAAGGTGGGTTGGACTCAGTGCATATCTTACATTACATTCTGTATAATACAAGGTGGGGTGGACTCATTAAATATCTTATATTACATTCTGGACAATTCACGCTGGGGTGGACTCATTACATATCTTATATTACATTCTGGACAATACAAGGTGGAAATGACTCAGTACATAACTTATGTGACATTCTGTACAATACAAAGTGGGGTGGACTCAGTACATATCTGATATTACATTCTGTGCAATGCAAGGTGGGGTGAACTCAGTGCATATCTTGTCTTACATTCTGTAAAATACAAGATGGGGTGGACTCAGTCCATAACTTATATTACATTCTGTAAAATACAAGCTGGGTTGGACTCAGTCCATATCTTATCTTACATTCTGAAAAATGCAAGGTGGGGTGGACTCAGTCCATATCTTGTGTTACATTCTATACATTACAAGGTGGGCTGGACTCAGTCCATATCTTACATTACATTCTGTACAATACAAGGTGGGGTGGACTCAGTGCATATCTTACATTACATTCTGTATAATACAAGGTGGGGTGGACTCATTAAATATCTCATATTACATCCTAGACAATTCACGCTGGGGTGGACTCATTACATATCTGATGTTACATTCTGTACAATACAAGGTGGAAATGACTCAGTACATAACTTATATGACATTCTGTACAATACAAAGTGGGGTGGACTCAGTCCATATCTTATATTACATTTGGTACATTACAAGGTGGGGTGGACTCAGTACATATCTGATATTACATTCTGAACATGACAAGCTGGTGTGGATTCAGTACATATCTTACATTACGTTCTGAACATTACAAGGTGAGGTGGACTCAGTACATATGTAAAATTACATTCTGTACAATACAAGGTGGGGTGGACTCAGTACATATCTTGAATTACATTCTGTGCATTACAAGGTTGGGTGGACTCAGTACATATCTTATATTACATTCTGTACATTACAAAGTGGGGTGGACTCAGTCCATATCTTATATTACATTCTGTACAATACAAGGTGGGCTGGACTCAGTACATATCTTATATTACATTCTTTATAATACAAGGTGTGGTGGACTCAGTCCATATCTTATATTACATTCTGTGCATTACAAGGTGAGGTGGACTCAGTCCATATCTTATATTACATTCTTTATAATACAAGGTGTGGTGGACTCAGTCCATATCTTATATTACATTCTGTGCATTACAAGGTGAGGTGGACTCAGTCCATATCTTATATTACATTCTGTGCATTACAAGGTGGGGTGGACTCAGTCCATATCTTATATTACATTCTGTACAATACAAGGTGGGGTGGACACAATACATATCTTATATTACATTCTGTACATTACAAGTTGTGGTGGACTCAGTACATATCTTATATTACATTCTGAAAAAATACCTGGTGGGGTGGACTCAGCACATATCTTATATGACATTCTTTACAATACAAGGTGGGGTGGACTCAGTACATATCTTATATTACATTCTGTACATTACAAGGTGGGGTGGACTCAGTCTATATCTCATATTACATTCTGTAGAATACAAGGTGGGGTGTACTCATTACATGTCTAATATTACATTCTGTACAATACAAGGTGGGGTGTACTCAGTGCATATCTTACATTACATTCTGTACATTACAAGGTGGGTTGGACTCAGTACATATATTACATTACATTCTGTACAATACAAGGTGGGGTGTACTGAGTGCATATCTTATATTACATTCTATATAATACAAGGTGGGTTGGACTCAGTGCATATCTTACATTACATTCTGTATAATACAAGGTGGGGTGGACTCATTAAATATCTTATATTACATTCTGGACAATTCACGCTGGGGTGGACTCATTACATATCTTATATTACATTCTGGACAATACAAGGTGGAAATGACTCAGTACATAACTTATGTGACATTCTGTACAATACAAAGTGGGGTGGACTCAGTACATATCTGATATTACATTCTGTGCAATGCAAGGTGGGGTGAACTCAGTGCATATCTTGTCTTACATTCTGTAAAATACAAGATGGGGTGGACTCAGTCCATAACTTATATTACATTCTGTAAAATACAAGCTGGGTTGGACTCAGTCCATATCTTATCTTACATTCTGAAAAATGCAAGGTGGGGTGGACTCAGTCCATATCTTGTGTTACATTCTATACATTACAAGGTGGGCTGGACTCAGTCCATATCTTACATTACATTCTGTACAATACAAGGTGGGGTGGACTCAGTGCATATCTTACATTACATTCTGTATAATACAAGGTGGGGTGGACTCATTAAATATCTCATATTACATCCTAGACAATTCACGCTGGGGTGGACTCATTACATATCTGATGTTACATTCTGTACAATACAAGGTGGAAATGACTCAGTACATAACTTATATGACATTCTGTACAATACAAAGTGGGGTGGACTCAGTCCATATCTTATATTACATTTGGTACATTACAAGGTGGGGTGGACTCAGTACATATCTGATATTACATTCTGAACATGACAAGCTGGTGTGGATTCAGTACATATCTTACATTACGTTCTGAACATTACAAGGTGAGGTGGACTCAGTACATATGTAAAATTACATTCTGTACAATACAAGGTGGGGTGGACTCAGTACATATCTTGAATTACATTCTGTGCATTACAAGGTTGGGTGGACTCAGTACATATCTTATATTACATTCTGTACATTACAAAGTGGGGTGGACTCAGTCCATATCTTATATTACATTCTGTACAATACAAGGTGGGCTGGACTCAGTACATATCTTATATTACATTCTTTATAATACAAGGTGTGGTGGACTCAGTCCATATCTTATATTACATTCTGTGCATTACAAGGTGAGGTGGACTCAGTCCATATCTTATATTACATTCTTTATAATACAAGGTGTGGTGGACTCAGTCCATATCTTATATTACATTCTGTGCATTACAAGGTGAGGTGGACTCAGTCCATATCTTATATTACATTCTGTGCATTACAAGGTGGGGTGGACTCAGTCCATATCTTATATTACATTCTGTACAATACAAGGTGGGGTGGACACAATACATATCTTATATTACATTCTGTACATTACAAGTTGTGGTGGACTCAGTACATATCTTATATTACATTCTGAAAAAATACCTGGTGGGGTGGACTCAGCACATATCTTATATGACATTCTTTACAATACAAGGTGGGGTGGACTCAGTACATATCTTATATTACATTCTGTACATTACAAGGTGGGGTGGACTCAGTCTCTATCTCATATTACATTCTGTAGAATACAAGGTGGGGTGTACTCATTACATGTCTAATATTACATTCTGTACAATACAAGGTGGGGTGTACTCAGTGCATATCTTACATTACATTCTGTACATTACAAGGTGGGTTGGACTCAGTACATATATTACATTACATTATGTACAATACAAGGTGGGGTGTACTGAGTGCATATCTTATATTACATTCCATATAATACAAGGTGGGTTGGACTCAGTGCATATCTTACATTACATTCTGTATAATACAAGGTGGGGTGGACTCATTAAATATCTTATATTACATTCTGGACAATTCACGCTGGGGTGGACTCATTACATATCTTATATTACATTCTGGACAATACAAGGTGGAAATGACTCAGTACATAACTTATGTGACATTCTGTACAATACAAAGTGGGGTGGACTCAGTACATATCTGATATTACATTCTGTGCAATGCAAGGTGGGGTGAACTCAGTGCATATCTTGTCTTACATTCTGTAAAATACAAGATGGGGTGGACTCAGTCCATAACTTATATTACATTCTGTAAAATACAAGCTGGGTTGGACTCAGTCCATATCTTATCTTACATTCTGAAAAATGCAAGGTGGGGTGGACTCAGTCCATATCTTGTGTTACATTCTATACATTACAAGGTGGGCTGGACTCAGTCCATATCTTACATTACATTCTGTACAATACAAGGTGGGGTGGACTCAGTGCATATCTTACATTACATTCTGTATAATACAAGGTGGGGTGGACTCATTAAATATCTCATATTACATCCTAGACAATTCACGCTGGGGTGGACTCATTACATATCTGATGTTACATTCTGTACAATACAAGGTGGAAATGACTCAGTACATAACTTATATGACATTCTGTACAATACAAAGTGGGGTGGACTCAGTCCATATCTTATATTACATTTGGTACATTACAAGGTGGGGTGGACTCAGTACATATCTGATATTACATTCTGAACATGACAAGCTGGTGTGGATTCAGTACATATCTTACATTACGTTCTGAACATTACAAGGTGGGGTGGACTCAGTCCATATCTTATGTTACATTCTGTAAAATACAGGCTGGGGTGGACTCAGTACATATCTTATGTTACATTCTGTAAAATACAGGCTGGGGTGGACTCAGTACATATCTTGTGTTACATTCTATACATTACAAGGTGGGGTGTACTCAGCACATATCTTATATTACATTCTGAACGTGACAAGCTGGTGTGGATTCAGTACATATCTTACATTGCGTTCTGAACATTACAAGGTGGGGTGGACTCATTACATGTCAAATATTACATTCTGTACAATACAAGGTGGTGTGTACTCAGTACATATCTTATATTACATTCTGAGTAATACAAGGTGTGGTGGACTCAGTACATATCTCAGGTTACATTCTGTACAATACAAGCTGGTGTGGATTCAGTACATATCTTACATTACGTTCTGTGCATTACAAGGTGGGGTGGACTCAGCACATATCTTAAATTACATTCTGTACATTACAAGGTGGGATGGACTCAGAACATATCTTACATTACATTCTGTACATCACAAGGTGTGGTGGACGCAGTACATATCTTATATTACATTCGGTACATTACAAGGTGGGGTGGACTCAGTACATATCTTATATTACATTCTGCACAACACAGGGTGGGGTGGACTCAGTACATATCTTATATTACATTCGGTACATTACAAGGTGGGGTGGACTCAGGACATATCTTACATTACATTCTGTACATTACAAGGTGGGGTGGACTCAGTCCATATCTTATCTTACATTCAGTACATTACAAGGTGGGGTGGACTCAGTACATATCTTATATTACATTCTGTACAATACAAGTTGTGGTGGACTCAGTACATATCTTTTATCACATTCTGTAAAATACAGGCTGGGGTGGACTCAGTACATATCTAAAATTACATGCTGTACATTGCAAGGTGGGGTGGACTCAGTACATATCTTACATTACATTCTGTACAATACAAGGTGGGCTGGACTCAGTCCATATCTTATGTTACGTTCTGTATAATATAAGGTGTGGTGGACTCAGTACACATCTTATGTTACATTCTGTACAATACAAGGTGGGGTGTACTCAGTACGTATCTTATATTACATTCAGTATAATACAAGGTGGGGTGGACTCAGTACATATCTAAAATTACATTCTGTACAATACAAGGTGGGGTGGACTCAGTCCATATTTCATATTACATTCTGTACAATACAAGGTGGGGTGTACTCATTACATGTCAAATATTACATTCTGTACAATACAAGGTGTTGTGTACTCAGTACATATCTTATATTACATTCTGAATAATACAAGGTGGGCTGGACTCAGCACATATCTCATGTTACATTCTGTACAATACAAGCTGGTGTGGATTCAGTACATATCTTACATTACGTTCTGTGCATTACAAGGTGGGGTGGACTCAGTACATATCTTAAATTACATTCTGTACATTACAAGGTGGGATGGACTCTGTACATATCTCACATTACATTCGGTACATTACAAGGTGGGGTGGACTCAGGACATATCTTATATTACATTCGGTACATTACAAGGTGGGGTGGACTCAGTACATATCTTGTATTACATTCTGTACAATACAACTTGTGGTGGACTCAGTACATATATTTTATCACATTCTGTAAAATACAGGCTGGGGTGGACTCAGTACATATCTAAAGTTACATTCTATACATTACAAGTTGGGGTGGGCTCAGTACATATCTTATATTACATTATGTCCAATAAATGTTGGGGTGTACTCAGTACATATCTTACATTACATTCTGTATAATACAAGGTGGGGTGGACTCAGTGCATATCTTTCATTACATTCTGTATCATACAAGGTGGGGTGGACTTATTAAATATCTTATATTACATTCTGGACAATTCACGCTGGGGTGGACTCATTACATATCTTATATTACATTCTGTACAATACAAGGTGGAAATGACTCAGTACATAACTTATATGACATTCTGTACAATACAAAGTGGGGTGGACTCAGTCCATATCTTATATTACATTCTGTGCAATACAAGGTGGGGTGAACTCAGTCCATATCTTGTCTTACATTCTGTAAAATACAAGGTGGGGTGGACTCAGTCCATAACTTATATGACATTCTGTAAAATACAAGGTGGGGTGGACTCAGTACATATCTTATATTACATTCTGTGCATTACAAGGTGGGGTGGACTCAGTCCATATCTTATATTACATTCGGTACAATACAAGGTGGGGTGGACTCAGTCCATATTTTACATTACATTCTGAACATGACAAGCTGGTGTGGATTCAGTGCATATCTTACATTACGTTCTGAACATTACAAGGTGGGGTGTGCTCAGTACATATCTCATATTACATTCTGTATAATACAAGGTGGGGTGGACTCAGAACATATCTTGTATTACATTCTGTACAATACAAGGTGGGGTGGACTCAGTACATATCTCATATTACATTCTGTATAATACAAGGTGGGGTGGACTCAGTCCATATCTTCTATTACATTCTGTACAATACAAGGTGGGGTGGACTCAGTACATATCTTATATTACATTCTGAACATGACAAGCTGGTGTGGATTCAGTACATATCTTACATTACGTTCTGAACATTACAAGGTGGGGTGGACTCAGTACATATCTTATGTTACATTCTGTAAAATACAGGCTGGGGTGGACTCAGTACATATCTTATGTTACATTCTGTAAAATACAGGCTGGGGTGGACTCAGTACATATCTTGTGTTACATTCTATACATTACAAGGTGGGGTGTACTCAGCACATATCTTATATTACATTCTGAACATGACAAGCTGGTGTGGATTCAGTACATATCTTACATTGCGTTCTGAACATTACAAGGTGGGGTGTACTCAGTACATATCTCATATTACATTCTGTATAATACAAGGTGGGGTGGACTCAGTACATATCTAAAATTACATTCTGTACAATACAAGGTGGGGTGGACTCAGTTCATATCTTATATTACATTCTGTAGATTACAAGGTGGGGTGGACTCAGATCATATCTTATATTATATTCTGCACAATACAAGGTGGGGTGGACTCAGTACATATCTCATATTACATTCTGTACATTGCAAGGTGGGTTGGACTCAGTGCATAACTTACACAGAGGTGAATATTACACAGAGGGGAATATTTCACAGAGTGTGGGAGAGATTGAACAGGGAGAGGGAGAGATCGAACAGGGAGGGGGAGAGATCGAACAGGGAGGGGCGAGCTGCTAATTCAAACAAGAGAAAACAGTTGAGGGAAAAGCTGTTGACCTTTCGCTGACAGCAACTGACAGAACAAAAGTTGCAACAATGTCCAGAGCAGGTGTGTGCGGGGCCCAGGGACAGAAGAGAAAACACACCCAGGGGAGGGTTGGACCCTGCAGCAAACACTGAGCAGCTCAGACAGGCAGTGCGGCACCGGTTAGAGGCATTCAGAGGAAAGGCAGGGGAGAAACAAGCTGCAGACTTGGATTCGGGAGAGATTCTGTGCAAGTGGGGGAGTGTGAGAGAGGGAGAGGCGTGAGAGGGGGAGAGAGGGAGAGAGAGGGAGAGAGGGGGGAGTGTGAGAGAGGGAGGGAGAGAGACAGAGGGAGAGAGAGAGGGGGGAGAGAGGGGGGGAGTGTGAGAGAGGGAGAGAGGGAGGGAGAGAGACAGAGGGAGAGAGAGAGGGGAGAGAGAGAGAGGGAGAGAAGGAGGGAGAGAGAGGGAGAGAGGGAGTGAGAGAAGGGGGGAGAGGGAGAGAGAGAGGGAGAGAGAGAGGGGGTGAGAGGGAGGGAGGGAAAAAGAGAGAGTGAGAGAGGGAGTGGGAGGGAGAGAGAGAGAGGGAGGGAGAGAGGGGAGGAGGGAGAGCGAGAGAGGGAGAGAGAGAGGGAGGGAGTTCTGGGCTCTTGCTGTGCCTTTTTAATCCCTTGCTTTTGTATTTTAATCAATTCCCTCTCTCTCTCTCTCCCTCCCCCCTCAGGAATCTTTTTGATGAAATGCTGCAAGGAGATGATCCAGAAAGAGACATTTTGCGAGGAGGGGGAGGAGTGGGAGAAATCCTGGGCCAAGAATCGTTCTCTCCGCTGGGGACTGACTGACTGAGACCTTCACCGCAGCCTGGACCCAATGGGGAGCACGTGAGTAATGCCTGGCTTACTCTGGGGTCACTGGGTGCACACTGGGATCACTGGGATATACAGGGGACAATGTGGGGGGGTCACTGGGACATTCAGGGGACACTCGCGGGGGGGTCACTGGGACATTGTTGTGGGAGTTCTTGTTGTTGTGGTGGTGGTCTGAACGTCAAGACCGTCACTCTGGGCTGATTGGGTTCACCCAGGCATCATTCTGGGTTCACTGCGGGATCACTGGGGACACCCTGTGGGCTCCTTGCCGCCATCTGACGAAGATGGCGGCGGACGGCGCAGCCGCCTTTTTTCCAAAATGGTGGTCGCGCTCGCCCCTATTTTGTCCGGGCCGGACTCCCCGCTGGCCTCCATTTCGTCCAAGCCGGCTGCCGTACTTGCAGCCGTGATGTCCCTGTGCAAATACACGTCAAAATATATAAATACATCAGAAATATACCAGTAATATATATATATTATAAATACAAGTTGTTGTACAATACAAGGTGGGGCGGACTCAGTACATAACTTACACAGAGGGGAATATTACACGGAGGGGAATATTACACAGAGGTGAATATTTCACAGAGGGGATTATTACACAGAGGGGATTATTACACAGAGGGTGTGGTGTACTCAGTACAAATCTAATATTACATTCTGTACAATACAAGGTGGGGTGTACTCATTACATATCTTACATTACATTCTGCACAATACAAGGTGGGGTGTACTCATTACATATCTTATATTACATTCTGCACAATACAAGGTGGGGTGTACTCATTACATATCTTATATTATATTCTGTATAATACAAGGGGAGGTGGACTCAGTACAAATCTTATATTACATTCTGTACAATACAAGGTGGGGTGTACTCATTACATATCTTATATTACATTCTGCACAATACAAGGTGGGGTGTACTCATTACATATCTTATATTACATTCTGCACAATACAAGGTGGGGTGTACTCATTACATATCTTATATTACATTCTGCACAATACAAGGTGGGGTGTACTCATTACATATCTTATATTATATTCTGTATAATACAAGGGGAGGTGGACTCAGTACAAATCTTATATTATATTCTGTATAATACAAGGGGAGGTGGACTCAGTACATATCTTATATTACATTCTGCACAATACAAGGTGGGGTGTACTCATTACATATCTTATATTACATTCTGCACAATACAAGCTGGTGTGTGCTCAGTACATATCTCAAATTACATTCTGTATGTGACAAGATGGGGTGGACTCAGTACATATCTTATAAAACATTCTCTATAATACAAGCTGGTGTGGATTCAGTGCATATCTTATATTACATTCTGTATAATACAAGCTGGTGTGGATTCAGTGCATATCTTATATTACATTCTGTATAATACAAGGTGGGGTGGACTCAGTGCATATCTTATATTACATTCTGTATAATACAAGCTTGTGTGGATTCAGTGCATATCTTACATTACGTTCTGTACATTACAAGGTGGAGTGGACTCAGAACATATCTTAAATTACATTCTGTACATTACAAGGTGGGGTGGACTCAGAACATATCTTATATTACATTTTGTACATCACAAGGTGGGGTGGACTCATTACATATCTTATGTTACATTCTGTACAATACAAGGTGGAGTGGACTCAGTACATATCTTCTATTACATTCTGTACAATACAAGCTGGGGTGTACTCAGTACATATCTTTCATTACATTCTGTACAATACAAGGTGGGGTGGACTCAGTGCATATCTGAGATGACATTTTGTACATTACAAGGTGGGGTGGACTCAGAACATATCTTCCATTACATTTTGCACATTACAAGGTGGGGTGGACTCAGTCCATATCTTACATAACATTTTGTACATTACAAGGTGGGGTGGACTCAGAACATATCTTATATTACATTCTGTATAATACAAGGTGGGGTGAAATCAGAACATATCTTATATTACATTCTGTACAATACAAGGTGGGGTGGAATCAGAACATATCTCATATTACATTCTGTACAATACAAGGTGGGGTGGAATCAGAACATATCTTATATTAAATTCTGTATAATACAAGGTGGGGTGGAATCAGAACATATCTTATATTACATTCTGTACAATACAAGGTGGGGTGGAATCAGAACATATCTTATATTACATACTGTACAATACAAGGTGGGGTGGAATCAGAACATATCTTATATTACATTCTGTACATTACAAGTTGTGGTGGACTCAGTATATATCTTATATTACATTCTGTATAATACAAGGTGGGGTGCACTCAGCACATATCTTATATTACATTCTGTCTAATACAAGGTGAGGTGGACTCAGTGCATATCTTATATTACATTTTGGACATTACAAGGTTGGGTGGAATCAGAACATATCTTATATTACTTTCTGCACAATACAAGCTGGGGTGGACTCAGTACATATCTTATATAACATTTTGGACATTACAAGGTGGGGTGGACTCAGAACATATCTTATATTACATTCTGTACAATGCAAGGTGGGGTGCACTCAGGACATATCTTATATTACATTCTGTATAATACAAGGTGAGGTGGACTCAGTGCATATCTTATATTACATTTTGGACATTACAAGGTTGGGTGGAATCAGAACATATCTTATATGACTTTCTGCACAATACAAGCTGGGGTGGACTCAGCACATATCTTATATAACATTTTGGACATTACAAGGTGGGGTGGACTCAGAACATATCTTATATTACATTCTGTACAATGCAAGGTGGGGTGCACTCAGTACATATCTTATATTACATTCTGTATAATACAAGGTGGGGTGGACTCAGTGCATATCTTATATTACATTCTGTACAATACAAGGTGTGGTGTACTCAGTACAAATCTGATATTATATCCTGTACAATACAAGGTGGGGTGGAAACAATACATATCTTATATTACATTCTGTGCATTACAAGTTGTGGTGGACTCAGTATATATCTTATATTACATTCTGTATAATACAAGGTGGGGTGGACTCAGTACATACTATATATTACATTCTGTACAATACAAGGTGGGGTGGACTCAGAACACATCTTGTGTTACATTCTATACATTACAAGGTGGGATGGACTCATTATATATCTTATATTACATTCTGTACAATGCAAGGTGGGGTGCACTCAGCACATATCTTATATTACATTCTGTATAATACAAGGTGGGGTATACTCAGTGCATATCTTATATTACATTTTGGACATTACAAGGTGGGGTGGAATCAGAACATATCTTATATTACATTCTGTACAATGCAAGGTGGGGTGCACTCAGAACATATCTTATATTACATTTTGGACATTACAAGGTGGGGTGGAATCAGAACATCTCTTATATTACATTCTGTACAATGCAAGGTGGGGTGCACTCAGAACATATCTTATATTACATTTTGGACATTACAAGGTGGGGTGGAATCAGAACATATCTTATATTACATTCTGTACAATACAAGGTGTGGTGGACTCAGTACAAATCTGATATTATATCCTGTACAATACAAGGTGGGGTGGAAACAATACATATCTTATATTACATTCTGTACATTACAAGTTGTGGTGGACTCAGTATATATCTTATATTACATTCTGTACAATGCAAGGTGGGGTGCACTCAGTACATATCTTATATTACATTTTGGACATTACAAGGTGGGGTGGACTCAGAACACATCTTGTGTTACATTCTGTACATTACAAGCTGGGGTGGACTCAGTGTATATCTTATATTACATTCTGTACAATACAAGTTGGGGTGTACTCAGTACATATCTTTCATTACATTCTGTACAATACAAGGTGGGGTGTACTCAGTACATATCTTATATTACATTTTGTACATTACAAGGTGGGGTGGACTCAGTCAATATCTTATATGACATTTTGTACATTACAAGGTGGGGTGGACTCAGAACATATCTTATATTACATTCTGTACAATGCAACGTGGGGTGCACTCAGCACATATCTTATATTACATTCTGTATAATACAAGGTGGGGTGGACTCAGTGCATATCTTATATTACATTCTGGACATTACAAGGTGGGGTGGAATCAGAACATATCTTATATTACATTCTGTACAATACAAGGTGGGGTGGACTCAGTACATATCTTATATAACAATTTGGACATTACAAGGTGGGGTGGACTCAGAACATATCTTATATTACATTCTGTACAATGCAACGTGGGGTGCATTCAGCACATATCTTATATTACATTCTGTATAATACAAGGTGGGGTGGACTCAGTGCATATCTTATATTACATTCTGGACATTACAAGGTGGGGTGGAATCAGAACATATCTTATATTACATTCTGTACAATACAAGGTGGGGTGGACTCAGTACATATCTTATATAACATTTTGTACATTACAAGGTGGGGTGGACTCAGAACATATCTTATATTACATTCTGTACAATACAAGTTGGGCTGGACTCAATCCGTATCTTATGTTACGTTCTGTATAATACAAGGTGGGGTGTACTCAGTCCATATCTTATATTACATTCGGTACAATACAAGGTGGGGTGCACTCAGTCCATATCTTACATTACATTCTGTACAATACAAGGTGGGCTGGATTCAGTCCATATCTTATGTTACGTTCTGTATAATACAAGGTGGGCTGGACTCAATCCGCATCTTATGTTACATTCTGTATAATACAAGGTGGGGTGGACTCAGTACATATCTTATATTACATTCTGTACAATACAAGGTGGGGTGGACTCAGTCCATATCTCACATTACATTCTGTACAATACAATGTGGGCTGGACTCAGTGCATATCTTATATTACATTCTGAATAATACATGGTGGGGTGGACTCAGTACATATCTCATGTTACATTCTGTACAATACAAGCTGGTGTGGATTCAGTACATATCTTACATTACGTTCTGTACATTACAAGGTGGGGTGGACTCAGTCCATATCTTAAATGACATTCTGTACATTACAAGGTGGGGTGGACTCAGTACATATCTTATATTACATTCGGTACATTTCAAGGTGGGGTGGACTCAGTACATATCTTATATTACATTCTGCACAATACAAGTTGGGGTGGACTCAGTACATATCTTACATTACATTCTGTACATTACAAGGTGGGGTGTACTCAGTACATATCTTATATTACATTCGGTACATTACAAGGTGGGGTGGACTCAGTACATATCTAAAATTACATGCTGTACATTACAAGGTGGGGTGGACTCACAACATATCTTCTGTTACATTCTATACATTACAAGGTGGGGTGTACTCAGTGCATATCTTACATTACATTCTGTATAATACAAGGTGGGGTGGACTCAGTGCATATCTTACATTACATTCTGTATAATACAAGGTGGGGTGGACTCATTAAATGTCTCATATTACATTCTGGACAATTCACGCTGGGGTGGACTCATTACATATCTGATGTTACATTCTGTACAATACAAGGTGGAAATGACTCAGGACATAACTTATATGACATTCTGTACAATACAAAGTGGGGTGGACTCAGCACATATCTTATATTACATTCGGGACATTACAAGGTGGGGTTGACTCAGTACATATCTTATGTTACATTCTGTAAAATACAGGCTGGGGTGGACTCAGTACATATCTTATATTACATCCTGTATAATACAAGGTGGGGTGGACTCAGTACATACCTAAAATTACATGCTGCACATTACAAGGTGGGGTGGACTCAGTGCAGATCTTAAATTACATTCTATACATTACAAGGTGGGGTAAACTCAGTACATATCTTGTATTACATTCTATACATTACAAGGTGATGTGTACTCAGTCCATATCTTACATTACATTCTGTATAATACATGGTGGGGTGGACTCATTACATATCTTATATTACATTCTGTCCAATACAAAGTGGGGTGGACTCAGTCCATATCTTATATTACATTCTGTACAATACAAGGTGTGGTGAACTCAGAACATATCTTATCTTACATTCTGTACAATGCAAGGTGGGGTGCAATCAGTACATATCTTATATTACATTCTGTATAATACAAGGTGGGGTGGACTCAGTGCATATCTTATATTACAATTTGGACATTACAAGGTGGGGTGGACTCAGAACATATCTTATATTACATTCTGTACAATGCAACGTGGGGTGCACTCAGCACATATCTTATATTACATTCTGTATAATACAAGGTGGGGTGCACTCAGTACATATCTGATATTACATTCTGTATAATACAAGGTGGGGTGGACTCAGTGCATATCTTATATTACAATTTGGACATTACAAGGTGGGGTGGACTCAGAACATATCTTATATTACATTCTGTACAATGCAACGTGGGGTGCACTCAGCACATATCTTATATTACATTCTGTATAATACAAGGTGGGGTGGACTCAGTGCATATCTTATATTACATTCTGGACATTACAAGGTGGGGTGGAATCAGAACATATCTTATATTACATTCTGTACAATACAAGGTGGGGTGGACTCAGTACATATCTTATATAACATTTTGTACATTACAAGGTGGGGTGGACTCAGAACATATCTTATATTACATTCTGTACAATACAAGTTGGGCTGGACTCAATCCGCATCTTATGTTACATTCTGTATAATACAAGGTGGGGTGGACTCAGTCCATATCTTATATTACATTCTGTACAATACAAGGTGGGCTGGACTCAATCCGTATCTTATGTTACGTTCTGTATAATACAAGGTGGGGTGGACTCAGTACATATCTTATATTACATTCTGTACAATACAATGTGGGCTGGACTCAGTGCATATCTTATATTACATTCTGAATAATACATGGTGGGGTGGACTCAGTACATATCTCATGTTACATTCTGTACAATACAAGCTGGTGTGGATTCAGTACATATCTTACATTACGTTCTGTACATTACAAGGTGGGGTGGACTCAGTACATATCTTAAATGACATTCTGTACATTACAAGGTGGGGTGGACTCAGTACATATCTTATATTACATTCGGTACATTTCAAGGTGGGGTGGACTCAGTACATATCTTATATTACATTCTGCACAATACAAGTTGGGGTGGACTCAGTACATATCTTACATTACATTCTGTACATTACAAGGTGGGGTGTACTCAGTACATATCTTATATTACATTCGGTGCATTACAAGGTGGGGTGGACTCAGTACATATCTAAAATTACATGCTGTACATTACAAGGTGGGGTGGACTCACAACATATCTTCTGTTCCATTCTATACATTACAAGGTGGGGTGTACTCAGTGCATATCTTACATTACATTCTGTATAATACAAGGTGGGGTGGACTCAGTGCATATCTTACATTACATTCTGTATAATACAAGGTGGGGTGGACTCATTAAATGTCTCATATTACATTCTGGACAATTCACGCTGGGGTGGACTCATTACATATCTGATGTTACATTCTGTACAATACAAGGTGGAAATGACTCAGGACATAACTTATATGACATTCTGTACAATACAAAGTGGGGTGGACTCAGCACATATCTTATATTACATTCGGTACATTACAAGGTGGGGTTGACTCAGTACATATCTTATGTTACATTCTGTAAAATACAGGCTGGGGTGGACTCAGTACATATCTTATATTACATCCTGTATAATACAAGGTGGGGTGGACTCAGTACATACCTGAAATTACATGCTGCACATTACAAGGTGGGGTGGACTCAGTGCAGATCTTAAATTACATTCTATACATTACAAGGTGGGGTAGACTCAGTACATATCTTGTATTACATTCTATACATTACAAGGTGATGTGTACTCAGTCCATATCTTACATTACATTCTGTATAATACATGGTGGGGTGGACTCATTACATATCTTATATTACATTCTGTCCAATACAAAGTGGGGTGGACTCAGTCCATATCTTATATTACATTCTGTACAATACAAGGTGTGGTGAACTCAGTACATATCTTGTCTTACATTCTGTAAAATACAAGGTGGGGTTGACTCAGTCCATAAATTATATGACATTCTCTAAAATACAAGGTGGGCTGGACTCAGTGCATATCTTACATTACATTCTGTATAATACAAGGTGGGGTGGACTCAGTGCATATCTTATATTACATTCTGTATAATACATGGTGGGGTGGACTCATTACATATCTTACATTACATTCTGTACAATACAAAGTGGGGTGGGCTCATTACATATCTTATATTACATTCTGTACAATACAAGCTGGGGTGGACTGCTTACATATCTTAAATTACATTCTGTATAATACAAGGTGGGGTGGACTCAGAACATATCTTACATTACATTCTGTACATTACAAGGTGGGGTGGACTCAGTCCATATCTTATATAACATTTTGTACATGACAAGGTGGCGTGGACTCAGAACATATCTGATATTACATTCTGCACAATGCAAGGTGGGGTGCACTCAGTACATATCTTATATTACATTCTGTATAATACAAGGTGGGGTGGACTCAGTGCATATCTTATATTACATTTTGTACATTACAAGGTGGGGTGGACTCAGAACATATCTTATATTACTTTCTGTACATTACAAGGTGGGGTGGACTCAGAACATATCTTAAATTACATTCTGTACATTACAAGGTGGGGTGGACTCAGTACATATCTTATATTACATTCTGTACATTACAAGGTGGGGTGGACTCAGAACATATCTTAGATTACTTTCTGTACATTACAAGTTGTGGTGGACTCAGTACATATCTTATATTACATTCTGTACAATACAAGGTGGGGTGGACACAATACATATCTTATATTACATTCTGTACATTACAAGTTGTGGTGGACTCAGTACATATCTTATATTACATCCTGAAAAAATACCTGGTGGGGTGGACTCAGTACATATCTTATATGACATTCTTTACAATACAAGGTGGGGTGGACTCAGTACATATCTTATATTACATTCTGTATATTACAAGGTGGGGTGGACTCAGTCTATATCTCATATTACATTCTGTAGAATACAAGGTGGGGTGTACTCATTACATGTCTAATATTACATACTGTACAATACAAGGTGGGGTGTACTCTGCATATCTTACATTACATTCTGAACATTACAAGGTGGGTTGGACTCAGTACATATCTTACATTACATTCTGTACAATAGAAGGTGGGGTGTACTGAGTGCATATCTTATATTACATTCTGTATAATACAAGGTGGGGTGGACTCAGTGCATATCTTACATTACATTCTGTATAATACAAGGTGGGGTGGACTCATTAAATATCTTATATTACATTCTGGACAATTCACGCTGGGGTGGACTCATTACATATCTTATATTACATTCTGGACAATACAAGGTGGAAATGACTCAGTACATAACTTATGCGACATTCTGTACAATACAAAGTGGGGTGGACTCAGTACATATCTGATATTACATTCTGTGCAATGCAAGGTGGGGTGAACTCAGTGCATATCTTGTCTGACATTCTGAAAAATGCAAGGTGGGGTGGACTCAGTCCATATCTTGTGTTACATTCTATACATTACAAGGTGGGCTGGACTCAGTGCATATCTTAGATTACATTCTGTGTAATACACTGTGGGGTGGACTCAGTCCATATCTTACATTACATTCTGTACAATACAAGGTGGGCTGGACTCAGTCCATAACTTATATTACATTCTGAAAAATACAAGGTGGGGTGGACTCAGTCCATATCTTATATTACATTCTGTGTAATACAATGTGGGGTGGACTCAGTCCATATCTTACATTACATTCTGTACAATACAAGGTGGGCTGGACTCAGTCCATATCTTGTGTTACATTCTATACATTACAAGGTGGGCTGGACTCAGTACATATCTTATATTACATTCTGAAAAATACAAGGTGGGGTGGACTCAGTACATATCTTACATTACATTCTGTACATTACAAGGTGGGGTGGACTCAGTACATATCTAATATTACATTCGGTACATTACAAGGTGGGGTGGACTCAGTCCATATCTTACATTACATTCGGTACATTACAAGGTGGGGTGGACTCAGTACATATCTTACATTACATTCTGTACATTACAAGGTGGGGTGGACTCAGTACATATCTAATATTACATTCGGTACATTACAAGGTGGGGTGGACTCAGTACATATCTAAAATTACATGCTGTACATTACAAGGTGGGGTGGACTCAGAACATATCTGGTGTTACATTCTATTCATTACAAGGTGGGCTGGACTCAGTACATATCTTATATTACATTCTGAAAAATACAAGGTGGGGTGGACTCAGTACATATCTTATATTACATTCTGTACAATACATGTTGGGGTGTACTCAGTACATATCTTACATTACATTCTGTACAATACAAGGTGGGGTGGACTCAGTGCATATCTTACATTACATTCTGTATAATACAAGGTGGGGTGGACTCAGTGCATATCTTACATTACATTCTGTATAATACAAAGCGGGGTGGACTCATTAAATATCTCATATTACATCCTAGACAATTCACGCTGGGGTGGACTCATTACATATCTGATGTTACATTCTGTACAATACAAGGTGGAAATGACTCAGTACATAACTTATATGACATTCTGTACAATACAAAGTGGGGTGGACTCAGTACATATCTTGTATTACATTTGGTACATTACAAGGTGGGGTAGACTCAGTACATATCTGATATTACATTCTGAACATGACAAGCTGGTGTGGATTCAGTACATATCTTACATTACGTTCTGAACATTACAAGGTGAGGTGGACTCAGTACATATGTAAAATTACATTCTGTACAATACAAGGTGGGGTGGACTCAGTACATATCTTGAATTACATTCTGTACATTACAAGGTTGGGTGGACTCAGTACATATCTTATATTACATTCTGTACATTACAAAGTGGGGTGGACTCAGTCCATATCTTATATTACATTCTGTACAATACAAGGTGGGCTGGACTCAGTACATATCTTATATTACATTCTTTATCATACAAGGTGTGGTGGACTCAGTCCATATCTTATATTACATTCTGTGCATTACAAGGTGAGGTGGACTCAGTCCATATCTTATATTACATTCTTTATAATACAAGGTGTGGTGGACTCAGTCCATATCTTATATTACATTCTGTGCAATACAAGGTGAGGTGGACTCAGTCCATATCTTATATTACATTCTGTGCATTACAAGGTGAGGTGGACTAAGTCCATATCTTATATTACATTCTGTGCATTACAAGGTGGGGTGGACTCAGTCCATATCTTATGTTACATTCTGTACATTACAAGGTGGACTCAGTACATAACTGACACAGAGGTGAATATTACACAGAGGGGAATATTTCACAGAGTGTGGGAGAGATTGAACAGGGAGGGGGAGAGATCGAACAGGGAGGGGGAGAGATTGAACAGGGAGGGGGATAGATTGAACAGGGAGGGGGAGAGATCGAACAGGGAGGGGGAGAGATCGAACAGGGAGGGGCGAGCTGCTAATTCAAACAAGAGAAAACAGTTGAGGGAAAAGCTGTTGACCTTTCGCTGACAGCAACTGACCGAACAAAAGTTGCAACAATGTCCAGAGCAGGTGTGTGCGGGGCCCAGGGACAGAAGAGAAAACACACCCAGGGGAGGGTTGGACCCTGCAGCAAACACTGAGCAGCTCAGATAGGCAGTGCGGCACCGGTTAGAGGCATTCAGAGGAAAGGCAGGGGAGAAACAAGCTGCAGACTTGGATTAGGGAGAGATTCTGTGCAAGTGGGGGAGTGTGAGAGAGGGAGAGGGGTGAGAGGGGGAGAGAGGGAGAGAGAGGGGGGGAGTGTGAGAGAGGGAGAGGGGTGAGAGGGAGAGAGAGGGGGGAGAGGGAGAGAGAGGGGGGGAGTGTGAGAGAGGGAGAGGGTTGAGAGGGAGAGAGAGGGGGGAGAGAGACAGAGGGAGAGAGAGAGGGGGGAGAGAGAGAGGGAGAGAAGGAGGGAGAGAGGGAGCGAGAGAAGGGGGGAGAGGGAGAGAGAGAGGGAGAGAGAGAGGGGTGAGAGGGAGGGAGGGAAAAAGAGAGAGTGAGAGAGGGAGTGGGAGGGAGAGAGAGAGAGGGAGGGAGGGGGAGAGAGAGAGGGAGAGAGAGAGGGAGAGAGAGAGGGGGGAGTGTGAGAGAGGGAGAGGGTTGAGAGGGTGAGAGAGAGAGAGAGAGGGGGGGAGTGTGAGAGTGGGAGAGGGTTGAGAGGGAGGGAGAGAGAGAGGGAGAGAGACAGAGGGAGAGAGAGAGAGGGAGAGAGAGGGAGAGGGAGAGAGGGAGAGGGAGAGATGGAGTGAGAGAGAGGGAGTGAGAGAGAGGGAGTGAGAGAGAGGGAGTGAGAGGGAGGGAGGGAAAAAGAGAGAGTGAGAGAGGGAGTGGGAGGGAGAGAGAGAGAGGGAGGGAGGGAGAGAGAGAGGGAGAGAAGGAGGGAGAGAGAGGGAGAGTGAGAGAGGGAGTGAGAGGGAGGGAGGGAAAAAGAGAGAGTGAGAGAGGGAGTGGGAGGGAGAGAGAGAGAGGGAGGGAGGGAGAGAGAGAGAGGGAGAGAGAGAGGGGAGGAGGGAGAACGAGAGAGGGAGAGAGAGAGAGGGAGGGAGTTCTGGGCTCTTGCTGTCCATAACTTATATTACATTTTGTACATTACAAGGTGGGGTGGACTCAGTCCATATCTTATATTACATTTTGTACATTACAAGGTGGGGTGGACTCAGTCCATATCTTATATTACATTTTGTACGTTACAAGGTGGTGTGCACTCAGTCCATATCTTATATTACATTCTGTATAATACAAGGTGGGGTGTACTCAGTACATATCTTATATAACATTTTGGACATTACAAGGTGGGGTGGACTCAGAACATATCTTATCTTACATTCTGTACAATGCAAGGTGGGGTGCACTCAGTACATATCTTATATTACATTCTGTATAATACAAGGTGGGGTGGACTCAGTGCATATCTTATATTACATTTTGGACATTACAAGGTGGGGTGGAATCAGAACATATCTTATGTTACATTCTGTACAATGCAAGGTGGGGTGCACTCAGTACATATCTTATATTACATTTTGTACGTTACAAGGTGGGGTGGACTCAGAACATATCTGATATTACTTTCTGCACAATACAAGGTGAGGTGGACTCAGTACATATCTTATATTACTTTCTGTACATTACAAGGTGGGGTGGACTCAGAACATATCTTAAATTACATTCTGTACATTACAAGGTGGGGTGGAATCAGAACATATCTTATATTACATTCTGTACATTACAAGGTGGGGTGGACTCAGTGCATATCTTATATTACATTCTGTACATTACAAGGTGGGATGGACTCAGTACATATATTATATTACATTCTGTACAATACAAGCTGGGGTGGACTCAGCACATATCTTATATTACATTCTGTACAATACAAGTTGGGGTGTACTCAGTACATATCTTTCATTACGTTCTGTACAATACAAGGTGTGGTGGACTCAGTCCATATCTTATATTACATTCTGTATAATACAAGGTGGGGTGGACTCAGTCCATATCTCACATTACATTCTGTACAATACAAGGTGGGCTGGACTCAGTACATATCTTGTGTTACATTCTGTGAAATACAAGGTGGTGCAGACTCAGTACATATCTTATATTACATTCGGTACAATACAAGGTGGGGTGGACTCAGTCCATATCTTACATTACATTCTGTACAATGCAAGGTGGGCTGGACTCAGTCCATATCTTATGTTACGTTCTGTATAATACAAGGTGTGGTGGACTCAGTCCATATCTTATGTTACATTCTGTACAATACAAGGTGGGGTGTACTCAGTACGTATCTTATATTACATTCAGTATAATACAAGGTGGGGTGGACTCAGTACATATCTAAAATTACATTCTGTACAATACAAGGTGGGGTGGACTCAGTCCATATCTCATATTACATTCTGTACAATACAAGGTGGGGTGTACTCATTACATGTCAAATATTACATTCTCTACAATACAAGGTGGTGTGTACTCAGTACATATCTTATCTTACATTCTGAATAATACAAGGTGGGGTGGACTCAGTACATATCTTCCATTACGTTCTGTGCATTACAAGGTGGGGTGGACTCTGTACATATCTTAAATTACATTCTGTACATTACAAGGTGGGATGGACTCAGAACATATCTGACATTACATTTTGTACATTACAAGGTGTGGTGGACGCAGTACATATCTTATATTATATTCGGTACATTACAAGGTGGGGTGGACTCAGTACATATCTTTCATTACGTTCTGTACAATACAAGGTGTGGTGGACTCAGTCCATATCTTATATTACATTCTGCACAACACAAGGTGGGGTGGACTCAGTACATATCTTATATTACATTCGGTACATTACAAGATGGGGTGGACTCAGGACATATCTTACATTACATTCTGTCCAATACAAAGTGGGGTGGACTCAGTCCATATCTTATATTACATTCTGTACAATACAAGGTGTGGTGAACTCAGTACATATCTTGTCTTACATTCTGTAAAATACAAGGAGGGGTGGACTCATTACATATCTTATATTACATTCTGTACAATACAAAGTGGGGTGGACTAAGTACATATCTTATATTACATTCTGTAAAATACAAGGTTGGGTGGACTCAGTCCATAACTTATATGACATTCTGTACAATACAAGGTGGGGTGGACTCAGTCCATATCTTACATTACATTCTGTATAATACAAGGTGGGGTGGACTCATTTCATAACTTATATGGCATTCCGTACAATACAAAGTGGGGTGGACTCAGCACATATCTTATATTACATTTTGTACATCACAAGGTGGGGTGGACTCAGTGCATATCTTATATTACATTCTGTCCAATACAAAGTGGGGTGGACTCAGTCCATATCTTATATTACATTCTGTAAAATACAAGGTGGGGTGGACTCAGTACATATCTTATATTACATTCTGTACAATACAAGGTGGGGTGAACTCAGTACATATCTTATATTACATTCTGTACAATACAAGTTGGGCTGGACTCAATCCGTATCTTATGTTACGTTCTGTATAATACAAGGCGGGGTGTACTCAGTCCATATCTTACATTACATTCTGTACAATACAAGGTGGGCTGGATTCAGTCCATATCTTATGTTACGTTCTGTATAATACAAGGTGGGCTGGACACAATCCGTATCTTATGTTCCGTTCTGTATAATACAAGGTGGTGCAGACTCAGTACATATCTTATATTACATTCGGTACAATACAAGGTGGGGTGGACTCAGTCCATATCTTACATTACATTCTGTACAATACAAGGTGGGCTGGATTCAGTCCATATCTTATGTTACGTTCTGTATAATACAAGGTGGGCTGGACTCAATCCGCATCTTATGTTACATTCTGTATAATACAAGGTGGGGTGGACTCAGTACATATCTTATATTACATTCTGTACAATACAAGGTGGGCTGGACTCAATCCGTATCTTATGTTACGTTCTGTATAATACAAGGTGGGGTGGACTCAGTCCATATCTTACATTACATTCTGTACAATACAATGTGGGCTGAACTCAGTGCATATCTTATATTACATTCTGAATAATACAAGGTGGGGTGGACTCAGTGCATATCTTACATTACATTCTGTACAATACAAGGTGGGCTGGACTCAGTCCATATCTTGTGTTACATTCTATACATTACAAGGTGGGCTGGACTCAGTACATATCTTATATTACATTCTGAAAAATACAAGGTGGGGTGGACTCAGTACATATCTTACATTACATTCTGTACATTACAAGGTGGGGTGGACTCAGTACATATCTAATATTACATTCGGTACATTACAAGGTGGGGTGGACTCAGTCCATATCTTACATTACATTCGGTACATTACAAGGTGGGGTGGACTCAGTACATATCTTACATTACATTCTGTACATTACAAGGTGGGGTGGACTCAGTACATATCTAATATTACATTCGGTACATTACAAGGTGGGGTGGACTCAGTACATATCTAAAATTACATGCTGTACATTACAAGGTGGGGTGGACTCAGAACATATCTGGTGTTACATTCTATTCATTACAAGGTGGGGTGGTCTCAGTACATATCTTATATTACATTCTGTACAATACATGTTGGGGTGTACTCAGTACATATCTTACATTACATTCTGTACAATACAAGGTGGGGTGGACTCAGTGCATATCTTACATTACATTCTGTATAATACAAGGTGGGGTGGACTCAGTGCATATCTTACATTACATTCTGTACAATACAAGCTGGTGTGGATTCAGTACATATCTTACATTACGTTCTGTACATTACAAGGTGGGGTGGACTCAGTCCATATCTTAAATGACATTCTGTACATTACAAGGTGGGGTGGACTCAGTACATATCTTATATTACATTCGGTACATTTCAAGGTGGGGTGGACTCAGTACATATCTTATATTACATTCTGCACAATACAAGTTGGGGTGGACTCAGTACATATCTTACATTACATTCTGTACATTACAAGGTGGGGTGTACTCAGTACATATCTTATATTACATTCGGTACATTACAAGGTGGGGTGGACTCAGTACATATCTAAAATTACATGCTGTACATTACAAGGTGGGGTGGACTCACAACATATCTTCTGTTACATTCTATACATTACAAGGTGGGGTGTACTCAGTGCATATCTTACATTACATTCTGTATAATACAAGGTGGGGTGGACTCAGTGCATATCTTACATTACATTCTGTATAATACAAGGTGGGGTGGACTCATTAAATGTCTCATATTACATTCTGGACAATTCACGCTGGGGTGGACTCATTACATATCTGATGTTACATTCTGTACAATACAAGGTGGAAATGACTCAGGACATAACTTATATGACATTCTGTACAATACAAAGTGGGGTGGACTCAGCACATATCTAATATTACATTCGGTACATTACAAGGTGGGGTTGACTCAGTACATATCTTATGTTACATTCTGTAAAATACAGGCTGGGGTGGACTCAGTCCATATCTTATATTACATCCTGTATAATACAAGGTGGGGTGGACTCAGTGCAGATCTTAAATTACATTCTATACATTACAAGGTGGGGTAGACTCAGTACATATCTTGTATTACATTCTATACATTACAAGGTGATGTGTACTCAGTCCATATCTTACATTACATTCTGTATAATACATAGTGGGGTGGACTCATTACATATCTTATATTACATTCTGTCCAATACAAAGTGGGGTGGACTCAGTCCATATCTTATATTACATTCTGTACAATACAAGGTGTGGTGAACTCAGAACATATCTTGTCTTACATTCTGTAAAATACAAGGTGGGGTTGACTCAGTCCATAAATTATATGACATTCTCTAAAATACAAGGTGGGCTGGACTCAGTGCATATCTTACATTACATTCTGTATAATACAAGGTGGGGTGGACTCATTACATATCTTACATTACATTCTGTACAATACAAAGTGGGGTGGGCTCATTACATATCTTATATTACATTTTGTACATTACAAGGTGGCGTGGACTCAGAACATATCTGATGTTACATTCTGCACAATGCAAGGTGGGGTGCACTCAGTACATATCTTATATTACATTCTGTATAATACACGGTGGGGTGGACTCAGTGCATATCTTATATTACATTTTGTACATTACAAGGTGGGGTGGACTCAGAACATATCTTATATTACTTTCTGTACATTACAAGGTGGGGTGGACTCAGAACATATCTTAAATTACATTCTGTACATTACAAGGTGGGGTGGACTCAGTACATATCTTATATTACATTCTGTACATTACAAGGTGGGGTGGACTCAGAACATATCTTAGATTACTTTCTGTACATTACAAGTTGTGGTGGACTCAGTACATATCTTATATTACATTCTGTACAATACAAGGTGGGGTGGACACAATACATATCTTATATTACATTCTGTACATTACAAGTTGTGGTGGACTCAGTACATATCTTATATTACATCCTGAAAAAATACCTGGTGGGGTGGACTCAGTACATATCTTATATTACATTCTGTATATTACAAGGTGGGGTGGACTCAGTCTATATCTCATATTACATTCTGTAGAATACAAGGTGGGGTGTACTCATTACATGTCTAATATTACATTCTGTACAATACAAGGTGGGGTGTACTCAGTACATATCTTACATTACATTCTGTACAATAGAAGGTGGGGTGTACTGAGTGCATATCTTATATTACATTCTGTATAATACAAGGTGGGGTGGACTCAGTGCATCTCTTACATTACATTCTGTATAATACAAGGTGGGGTGGACTCATTAAATATCTTATATTACATTCTGGACAATTCACGCTGGGGTGGACTCATTACATATCTTATATTACATTCTGGACAATACAAGGTGGAAATGACTCAGTACATAACTTATGCGACATTCTGTACAATACAAAGTGGGGTGGACTCAGTACATATCTGATATTACATTCTGTGCAATGCAAGGTGGGGTGAACTCAGTGCATATCTTGTCTTACATTCTGAAAAATGCAAGGTGGGGTGGACTCAGTCCATATCTTGTGTTACATTCTATACATTACAAGGTGGGCTGGACTCAGTGCATATCTTAGATTACATTCTGTGTAATACACTGTGGGGTGGACTCAGTCCATATCTTACATTACATTCTGTACAATACAAGGTGGGCTGGACTCAGTCCATAACTTATATTACATTCTGAAAAATACAAGGTGGGGTGGACTCAGTCCATATCTTATATTACATTCTGTGTAATACAATGTGGGGTGGACTCAGTCCATATCTTACATTACATTCTGTACAATACAAGGTGGGCTGGACTCAGTCCATATCTTGTGTTACATTCTATACATTACAAGGTGGGCTGGACTCAGTACATATCTTATATTACATTCTGAAAAATACAAGGTGGGGTGGACTCAGTACATATCTTACATTACATTCTGTACATTACAAGGTGGGGTGGACTCAGTACATATCTAATATTACATTCGGTACATTACAAGGTGGGGTGGACTCAGTCCATATCTTACATTACATTCGGTACATTACAAGGTGGGGTGGACTCAGTACATATCTTACATTACATTCTGTACATTACAAGGTGGGGTGGACTCAGTACATATCTAATATTACATTCGGTACATTACAAGGTGGGGTGGACTCAGTACATATCTAAAATTACATGCTGTACATTACAAGGTGGGGTGGACTCAGAACATATCTGGTGTTACATTCTATTCATTACAAGGTGGGGTGGTCTCAGTACATATCTTATATTACATTCTGTACAATACATGTTGGGGTGTACTCAGTACATATCTTACATTACATTCTGTACAATACAAGGTGGGGTGGACTCAGTGCATATCTTACATTACATTCTGTATAATACAAGGTGGGGTGGACTCAGTGCATATCTTACATTACATTCTGTACAATACAAGCTGGTGTGGATTCAGTACATATCTTACATTACGTTCTGTACATTACAAGGTGGGGTGGACTCAGTCCATATCTTAAATGACATTCTGTACATTACAAGGTGGGGTGGACTCAGTACATATCTTATATTACATTCGGTACATTTCAAGGTGGGGTGGACTCAGTACATATCTTATATTACATTCTGCACAATACAAGTTGGGGTGGACTCAGTACATATCTTACATTACATTCTGTACATTACAAGGTGGGGTGTACTCAGTACATATCTTATATTACATTCGGTACATTACAAGGTGGGGTGGACTCAGTACATATCTAAAATTACATGCTGTACATTACAAGGTGGGGTGGACTCACAACATATCTTCTGTTACATTCTATACATTACAAGGTGGGGTGGACTCAGTGCATATCTTACATTACATTCTGTATAATACAAGGTGGGGTGGACTCATTAAATGTCTCATATTACATTCTGGACAATTCACGCTGGGGTGGACTCATTACATATCTGATGTTACATTCTGTACAATACAAGGTGGAAATGACTCAGGACATAACTTATATGACATTCTGTACAATACAAAGTGGGGTGGACTCAGCACATATCTAATATTACATTCGGTACATTACAAGGTGGGGTTGACTCAGTACATATCTTATGTTACATTCTGTAAAATACAGGCTGGGGTGGACTCAGTCCATATCTTATATTACATCCTGTATAATACAAGGTGGGGTGGACTCAGTGCAGATCTTAAATTACATTCTATACATTACAAGGTGGGGTAGACTCAGTACATATCTTGTATTACATTCTATACATTACAAGGTGATGTGTACTCAGTCCATATCTTACATTACATTCTGTATAATACATAGTGGGGTGGACTCATTACATATCTTATATTACATTCTGTCCAATACAAAGTGGGGTGGACTCAGTCCATATCTTATATTACATTCTGTACAATACAAGGTGTGGTGAACTCAGTACATATCTTGTCTTACATTCTGTAAAATACAAGGTGGGGTTGACTCAGTCCATAAATTATATGACATTCTCTAAAATACAAGGTGGGCTGGACTCAGTGCATATCTTACATTACATTCTGTATAATACAAGGTGGGGTGGACTCATTACATATCTTACATTACATTCTGTACAATACAAAGTGGGGTGGGCTCATTACATATCTTATATTACATTTTGTACATTACAAGGTGGCGTGGACTCAGAACATATCTGATGTTACATTCTGCACAATGCAAGGTGGGGTGCACTCAGTACATATCTTATATTACATTCTGTATAATACACGGTGGGGTGGACTCAGTGCATATCTTATATTACATTTTGTACATTACAAGGTGGGGTGGACTCAGAACATATCTTATATTACTTTCTGTACATTACAAGGTGGGGTGGACTCAGAACATATCTTAAATTACATTCTGTACATTACAAGGTGGGGTGGACTCAGTACATATCTTATATTACATTCTGTATATTACAAGGTGGGGTGGACTCAGTCTATATCTCATATTACATTCTGTAGAATACAAGGTGGGGTGTACTCATTACATGTCTAATATTACATTCTGTACAATACAAGGTGGGGTGTACTCAGTACATATCTTACATTACATTCTGTACAATAGAAGGTGGGGTGTACTGAGTGCATATCTTATATTACATTCTGTATAATACAAGGTGGGGTGGACTCAGTGCATCTCTTACATTACATTCTGTATAATACAAGGTGGGGTGGACTCATTAAATATCTTATATTACATTCTGGACAATTCACGCTGGGGTGGACTCATTACATATCTTATATTACATTCTGGACAATACAAGGTGGAAATGACTCAGTACATAACTTATGCGACATTCTGTACAATACAAAGTGGGGTGGACTCAGTACATATCTGATATTACATTCTGTGCAATGCAAGGTGGGGTGAACTCAGTGCATATCTTGTCTTACATTCTGAAAAATGCAAGGTGGGGTGGACTCAGTCCATATCTTGTGTTACATTCTATACATTACAAGGTGGGCTGGACTCAGTGCATATCTTAGATTACATTCTGTGTAATACACTGTGGGGTGGACTCAGTCCATATCTTACATTACATTCTGTACAATACAAGGTGGGCTGGACTCAGTCCATAACTTATATTACATTCTGAAAAATACAAGGTGGGGTGGACTCAGTCCATATCTTATATTACATTCTGTGTAATACAATGTGGGGTGGACTCAGTCCATATCTTACATTACATTCTGTACAATACAAGGTGGGCTGGACTCAGTCCATATCTTGTGTTACATTCTATACATTACAAGGTGGGCTGGACTCAGTACATATCTTATATTACATTCTGAAAAATACAAGGTGGGGTGGACTCAGTACATATCTTACATTACATTCTGTACATTACAAGGTGGGGTGGACTCAGTACATATCTAATATTACATTCGGTACATTACAAGGTGGGGTGGACTCAGTCCATATCTTACATTACATTCGGTACATTACAAGGTGGGGTGGACTCAGTACATATCTTACATTACATTCTGTACATTACAAGGTGGGGTGGACTCAGTACATATCTAATATTACATTCGGTACATTACAAGGTGGGGTGGACTCAGTACATATCTAAAATTACATGCTGTACATTACAAGGTGGGGTGGACTCAGAACATATCTGGTGTTACATTCTATTCATTACAAGGTGGGGTGGTCTCAGTACATATCTTATATTACATTCTGTACAATACATGTTGGGGTGTACTCAGTACATATCTTACATTACATTCTGTACAATACAAGGTGGGGTGGACTCAGTGCATATCTTACATTACATTCTGTATAATACAAGGTGGGGTGGACTCAGTGCATATCTTACATTACATTCTGTATAATACAAAGTGGGGTGGACTCATTAAATATCTCATATTACATCCTAGACAATTCACGCTGGGGTGGACTCATTACATATCTGATGTTACATTCTGTACAATACAAGGTGGAAATGACTCAGTACATAACTTATATGACATTCTGTACAATACAAAGTGGGGTGGACTCAGTACATATCTTGTATTACATTTGGTACATTACAAGGTGGGGTAGACTCAGTACATATCTGATATTACATTCTGAACATGACAAGCTGGTGTGGATTCAGTACATATCTTACATTACGTTCTGAACATTACAAGGTGAGGTGGACTCAGTACATATGTAAAATTACATTCTGTACAATACAAGGTGGGGTGGACTCAGTACATATCTTGAATTACATTCTGTACATTACAAGGTTGGGTGGACTCAGTACATATCTTATATTACATTCTGTACCTTACAAAGTGGGGTGGACTCAGTCCATATCTTATATTACATTCTGTACAATACAAGGTGGGCTGGACTCAGTACATATCTTATATTACATTCTTTATCATACAAGGTGTGGTGGACTCAGTCCATATCTTATATTACATTCTGTGCATTACAAGGTGAGGTGGACTCAGTCCATATCTTATATTACATTCTGTGCAATACAAGGTGAGGTGGACTCAGTCCATATCTTATATTACATTCTGTGCATTACAAGGTGAGGTGGACTCAGTCCATATCTTATATTACATTCTGTGCATTACAAGGTGGGGTGGACTCAGTCCATATCTTATATTACATTCTGTACATTACAAGGTGGACTCAGTACATAACTTACACAGAGGTGAATATTACACAGAGGGGAATATTTCACAGAGTGTGGGAGAGATCGAACAGGGAGGGGGAGAGATTGAACAGGGAGGGGGAGAGATCGAACAGGGAGGGGCAGAGATCGAACAGGGAGGGGGAGAGATCGAACAGGGAGGGGGAGAGATCGAACAGGGAGGGGGAGAGATCGAACAGGGAGGGGCGAGCTGCTAATTCAAACAAGAGAAAACAGTTGAGGGAAAAGCTGTTGACCTTTCGCTGACAGCAACTGACAGAACAAAAGTTGCAACAATGTCCAGAGCAGGTGTGTGCGGGGCCCAGGGACAGAAGAGAAAACACACCCAGGGGAGGGTTGGACCCTGCAGCAAACACTGAGCAGCTCAGACAGGCAGTGCGGCACCGGTTAGAGGCATTCAGAGGAAAGGCAGGGGAGAAACAAGCTGCAGACTTGGATTAGGGAGAGATTCTGTGCAAGTGGGGGAGTGTGAGAGAGGGAAAGAGGGAGGGAGAGAGACAGAGGGAGAGAGAGAGGGGGGGAGTGTGAGAGAGGGAGAGAGGGAGGGAGAGGGGGAGAGAGGGAGAGAGAGGGGGGGAGTGTGAGAGAGGGAGAGAGGGAGGGAGAGAGAGGGGGGAGAGGGAGAGAGGGAGAGGGGTGAGAGGGGGAGAGAGGGAGAGAGAGGGGGGAGTGTGAGAGGGGTGAGAGGGAGAGAGAGGGGGAGAGGGAGAGAGAGGGGGGGAGTGTGAGAGAGGGAGAGAGGGAGGGAGAGAGAGGGGGGAGTGTGAGAGAGGGAGAAGGGTGAGAGGGGGAGAGAGGGAGAGAGAGGGGGGAGTGTGAGAGGGGTGAGAGGGAGAGAGAGGGGGGAGAGGGAGAGAGAGGGGGGAGAGAGGGGGGGAGTGTGAGAGAGGGAGAGGGTTGAGAGGGAGAGAGAGGGGGGAGAGAGACAGAGGGAGAGAGAGAGGGGGGAGAGAGAGAGGGAGAGAAGGAGGGAGAGAGGGAGCGAGAGAAGGGGGGAGAGGGAGAGAGAGAGGGAGAGAGAGAGGGGGTGAGAGGGAGGGAGGGAAAAAGAGAGAGTGAGAGAGGGAGTGGGAGGGAGAGAGAGAGAGGGAGGGAGGGGGAGAGAGAGAGGGAGAGAGAGAGGGGGGAGTGTGAGAGAGGGAGAGGGTTGAGAGGGAGAGAGAGAGAGAGAGGGGGGGAGTGTGAGAGTGGGAGAGGGTTGAGAGGGAGGGAGAGAGAGAGGGAGAGAGACAGAGGGAGAGAGAGAGGGTGGAGAGAGAGAGAGGGAGAGAGAGGGAGTGAGAGAGAGGGAGTGAGAGAGAGGGAGTGAGAGAGAGGGAGTGAGAGGGAGGGAGGGAAAAAGAGAGAGTGAGAGAGGGCGTGGGAGGGAGAGAGAGAGAGGGAGGGAGGGAGAGAGAGAGGGGGGAGAGAGAGAGAGGGAGAGAAGGAGGGAGAGAGAGGGAGAGTGAGAGAGGGAGTGAGAGGGAGGGAGGGAAAAAGAGAGAGTGAGAGAGGGAGTGGGAGGGAGAGAGAGAGAGGGAGGGAGGGAGAGAGAGAGAGGGAGAGAGAGAGGGGAGGAGGGAGAACGAGAGAGGGAGAGAGAGAGAGGGAGGGAGTTCTGGGCTCTTGCTGTCCATAACTTATATTACATTTTGTACATTACAAGGTGGGGTGGACTCAGTCCATATCTTATATTACATTTTGTACGTTACAAGGTGGTGTGCACTCAGTCCATATCTTATATTACATTCTGTATAATACAAGGTGGGGTGGACTCAGTGCACATCTTATATTACATTTTGTACATTACAAGGTGGGGTGGACTCAGAACATATCTTAAATTACATTCTGTACATTACAAGGTGGTGTATACTCAGTACATATCTCATTACATTCTGTACGTTACAAGATGGGGTGGACTCAGTACATATCTGACATTAAATTCTGTGCAATACAAGGTGGAGTGGACTCAGAACATATCTAATAAAACATTCTCTATAAAACAAGGTGAGGTGGACTCAGCCCATATTGTATATTACATTCTGTATAACACAAGGTGGGGTGGACTCATTACATATCTTACATTACATTCTGTACATTACAAGGTGGGGTGGACTCAGTGCATATCTTATATTACATTTTGTACATTACAAGGTGGGCTGGACTCAGAACATATCTTAAATTACATTCTGTACATTACAAGGTGGGGTGGACTCAGAACATATCTCATATTACTTTCTGTACATTACAAGGTGGGGTGGACTCAGTACATATCTCAAATTAGTTTCTGCAAACATTACATGGTGGGGTGGACTCAGTACATATCTCATATTACTTTCTGTACATTACAAGGTGGGGTGGACTCAGAACATATCTTAAATTACATTCTGTACATTACAAGGTGGGGTGGACTCAGTGCATATCTTATATTACATTCTGTACAACACAAGGTGGGATGAACTCAGTGCATATCTTATATTACATTCTGTACAATACAAGGTGGGGTGGACTCAGTACATATCTTATATTACATTCTGTATAATACAAGGTGGGGTGGACTCAGTACATATCTTATATTACATTCTGTATAATACAAGGTGGGGTGCACTCAGTACATATCTCAAATTACATTCTCTGCATTACAAGGTGGTGTGTACTCAGTACATATCTTATATTACATTCTGTACAATACAAGCTGGTGTGGATTCAGTGCATATCTTACATTACGTTCTGTGCATTACAAGGTGGGGTGGACTCAGTACATATCTTACATTACATTCTGTACATTACAAGGTGGGGTGGACTCAGTACATATCTAATATTACATTCGGTACATTACAAGGTGGGGTGGACTCAGTACATATCTAAAATTACATGCTGTACATTACAAGGTGGGGTGGACTCAGAACATATCTGGTGTTACATTCTATTCATTACAAGGTGGGGTGGTCTCAGTACATATCTTATATTACATTCTGTACAATACATGTTGGGGTGTACTCAGTACATATCTTACATTACATTCTGTACAATACAAGGTGGGGTGGACTCAGTGCATATCTTACATTACATTCTGTATAATACAAGGTGGGGTGGACTCAGTGCATATCTTACATTACATTCTGTATAATACAAAGTGGGGTGGACTCATTAAATATCTCATATTACATCCTAGACAATTCACGCTGGGGTGGACTCATTACATATCTGATGTTACATTCTGTACAATACAAGGTGGAAATGACTCAGTACATAACTTATATGACATTCTGTACAATACAAAGTGGGGTGGACTCAGTACATATCTTGTATTACATTTGGTACATTACAAGGTGGGGTAGACTCAGTACATATCTGATATTACATTCTGAACATGACAAGCTGGTGTGGATTCAGTACATATCTTACATTACGTTCTGAACATTACAAGGTGAGGTGGACTCAGTACATATGTAAAATTACATTCTGTACAATACAAGGTGGGGTGGACTCAGTACATATCTTGAATTACATTCTGTACATTACAAGGTTGGGTGGACTCAGTACATATCTTATATTACATTCTGTACCTTACAAAGTGGGGTGGACTCAGTCCATATCTTATATTACATTCTGTACAATACAAGGTGGGCTGGACTCAGTACATATCTTATATTACATTCTTTATCATACAAGGTGTGGTGGACTCAGTCCATATCTTATATTACATTCTGTGCATTACAAGGTGAGGTGGACTCAGTCCATATCTTATATTACATTCTGTGCAATACAAGGTGAGGTGGACTCAGTCCATATCTTATATTACATTCTGTGCATTACAAGGTGAGGTGGACTCAGTCCATATCTTATATTACATTCTGTGCATTACAAGGTGGGGTGGACTCAGTCCATATCTTATATTACATTCTGTACATTACAAGGTGGACTCAGTACATAACTTACACAGAGGTGAATATTACACAGAGGGGAATATTTCACAGAGTGTGGGAGAGATCGAACAGGGAGGGGGAGAGATTGAACAGGGAGGGGGAGAGATCGAACAGGGAGGGGCAGAGATCGAACAGGGAGGGGGAGAGATCGAACAGGGAGGGGGAGAGATCGAACAGGGAGGGGCGAGCTGCTAATTCAAACAAGAGAAAACAGTTGAGGGAAAAGCTGTTGACCTTTCGCTGACAGCAACTGACAGAACAAAAGTTGCAACAATGTCCAGAGCAGGTGTGTGCGGGGCCCAGGGACAGAAGAGAAAACACACCCAGGGGAGGGTTGGACCCTGCAGCAAACACTGAGCAGCTCAGACAGGCAGTGCGGCACCGGTTAGAGGCATTCAGAGGAAAGGCAGGGGAGAAACAAGCTGCAGACTTGGATTAGGGAGAGATTCTGTGCAAGTGGGGGAGTGTGAGAGAGGGAAAGAGGGAGGGAGAGAGACAGAGGGAGAGAGAGAGGGGGGGAGTGTGAGAGAGGGAGAGAGGGAGGGAGAGGGGGAGAGAGGGAGAGAGAGGGGGGGAGTGTGAGAGAGGGAGAGAGGGAGGGAGAGAGAGGGGGGAGAGGGAGAGAGGGAGAGGGGTGAGAGGGGGAGAGAGGGAGAGAGAGGGGGGAGTGTGAGAGGGGTGAGAGGGAGAGAGAGGGGGAGAGGGAGAGAGAGGGGGGGAGTGTGAGAGAGGGAGAGAGGGAGGGAGAGAGAGGGGGGAGTGTGAGAGAGGGAGAAGGGTGAGAGGGGGAGAGAGGGAGAGAGAGGGGGGAGTGTGAGAGGGGTGAGAGGGAGAGAGAGGGGGGAGAGGGAGAGAGAGGGGGGAGAGAGGGGGGGAGTGTGAGAGAGGGAGAGGGTTGAGAGGGAGAGAGAGGGGGGAGAGAGACAGAGGGAGAGAGAGAGGGGGGAGAGAGAGAGGGAGAGAAGGAGGGAGAGAGGGAGCGAGAGAAGGGGGGAGAGGGAGAGAGAGAGGGAGAGAGAGAGGGGGTGAGAGGGAGGGAGGGAAAAAGAGAGAGTGAGAGAGGGAGTGGGAGGGAGAGAGAGAGAGGGAGGGAGGGGGAGAGAGAGAGGGAGAGAGAGAGGGGGGAGTGTGAGAGAGGGAGAGGGTTGAGAGGGAGAGAGAGAGAGAGAGGGGGGGAGTGTGAGAGTGGGAGAGGGTTGAGAGGGAGGGAGAGAGAGAGGGAGAGAGACAGAGGGAGAGAGAGAGGGTGGAGAGAGAGAGAGGGAGAGAGAGGGAGTGAGAGAGAGGGAGTGAGAGAGAGGGAGTGAGAGAGAGGGAGTGAGAGGGAGGGAGGGAAAAAGAGAGAGTGAGAGAGGGCGTGGGAGGGAGAGAGAGAGAGGGAGGGAGGGAGAGAGAGAGGGGGGAGAGAGAGAGAGGGAGAGAAGGAGGGAGAGAGAGGGAGAGTGAGAGAGGGAGTGAGAGGGAGGGAGGGAAAAAGAGAGAGTGAGAGAGGGAGTGGGAGGGAGAGAGAGAGAGGGAGGGAGGGAGAGAGAGAGAGGGAGAGAGAGAGGGGAGGAGGGAGAACGAGAGAGGGAGAGAGAGAGAGGGAGGGAGTTCTGGGCTCTTGCTGTCCATAACTTATATTACATTTTGTACATTACAAGGTGGGGTGGACTCAGTCCATATCTTATATTACATTTTGTACGTTACAAGGTGGTGTGCACTCAGTCCATATCTTATATTACATTCTGTATAATACAAGGTGGGGTGGACTCAGTGCACATCTTATATTACATTTTGTACATTACAAGGTGGGGTGGACTCAGAACATATCTTAAATTACATTCTGTACATTACAAGGTGGTGTATACTCAGTACATATCTCATTACATTCTGTACGTTACAAGATGGGGTGGACTCAGTACATATCTGACATTAAATTCTGTGCAATACAAGGTGGAGTGGACTCAGAACATATCTAATAAAACATTCTCTATAAAACAAGGTGAGGTGGACTCAGCCCATATTGTATATTACATTCTGTATAACACAAGGTGGGGTGGACTCATTACATATCTTACATTACATTCTGTACATTACAAGGTGGGGTGGACTCAGTGCATATCTTATATTACATTTTGTACATTACAAGGTGGGCTGGACTCAGAACATATCTTAAATTACATTCTGTACATTACAAGGTGGGGTGGACTCAGAACATATCTCATATTACTTTCTGTACATTACAAGGTGGGGTGGACTCAGTACATATCTCAAATTAGTTTCTGCAAACATTACATGGTGGGGTGGACTCAGTACATATCTCATATTACTTTCTGTACATTACAAGGTGGGGTGGACTCAGAACATATCTTAAATTACATTCTGTACATTACAAGGTGGGGTGGACTCAGTGCATATCTTATATTACATTCTGTACAACACAAGGTGGGATGAACTCAGTGCATATCTTATATTACATTCTGTACAATACAAGGTGGGGTGGACTCAGTACATATCTTATATTACATTCTGTATAATACAAGGTGGGGTGGACTCAGTACATATCTTATATTACATTCTGTATAATACAAGGTGGGGTGCACTCAGTACATATCTCAAATTACATTCTCTGCATTACAAGGTGGGGTGGACTCAGAACATATCTTACATTACATTCTGTACATTACAAGGTGGGGTGGACTCAGTCCATATCTTATATTACATTTTGTACATTACAAGGTGGGGTGGACTCAGTCCATATCTTTCATTACATTTTGTACATTACAAGGTGGGGTGGACTCAGAACATATCTTACATTACATTCTGTACATTACAAGGTGGGGTGGACTCAGTACATATCTCATATTACTTTCTGTACATTACAAGGTGGGGTGGACTCAGTACATATCTCATATTACTTTCTGCACATTACAAGGTGGGGTGGACTCAGTACATATCTCATGTTACTTTCTGAACATTACAAGGTGGGGTGGACTCAGTACATATCTCATATTACTTTCTGTACATTACAAGGTGGGGTGGACTCAGAACATATCTTAAATTACATTCTGTACATTACAAGGTGGGGTGGACTCAGAACATATCTTATATTACATTCTGTACATTACAAGTTGTGGTGGACTCAGTACATATCTTATATTACATTCTGTACAATACAAGGTGTGGTGCACTCAGTACAAATCTGATATTATATCCTGTACAATACAAGGTGGGGTGGAAACAATACATATCTTATATTACATTCTGTACATTACAAGTTGTGGTAGACTCAGTATATATCTCAAATTAGATTCTGTACATTACAAGGTGGGATGGACTCAGTCCATAACTTATATTACATTTTGTACATTACAAGGTGGGGTGGACTCAGTCCATATCTTATATTACATTTTGTACGTTACAAGGTGGGGTGCACTCAGTCCATATCTTATATTACATTCTGTATAATACAAGGTGGGGTAGACTCAGTGCACATCTTATATTACATTTTGCACATTACAAGGTGGGGTGGACTCAGAACATATCTTAAATTACATTCTGTACATTACAAGGTGGTGTATACTCAGTACATATCTCATATTACATTCTGTACGTTACAAGATGGGGTGGACTCAGTACATATCTGACATTAAATTCTGTACAATACAAGGTGGAGTGGACTCAGAACATATCTAATAAAACATTCTCTATAAAACAAGGTGAGGTGGACTCAGCCCATATTGTATATTACATTCTGTATAACACAAGGTGGGGTGGACACAGCCCATATCGGAGATTACATTCTGTACAGAACAAGGTGGGATGAACTCAGTGCATATCTTATATTACATTCTGTATAACACAAGGTGGGATGAACTCAGTGCATATCTTATATTACATTCTGTACAATACAAGGTGGGGTGGACTCAGTACATATCTTATATTACATTCTGTATAATACAAGGTGGGATGGACTCAGTACATATCTTATCTTACATTCTGTATCATACAAGGTGGGGTGGACTCAGCACAAATCTTATATTACATTCTGTATAATACAAGGTGGGGTGCACTCAGTACATATCTCAAATTACATTCTGTACATTACAAGGTGGGGTGGACTCAGAACATATCTTACATTGCATTCTGTACATTACAAGGTGGGGTGGACTCAGAACATATCTTAAATTACATTCTGTACATTACAAGGTGGGGTGGACTCAGAACATATCTCATATTACTTTCTGTACATTACAAGGTGGGGTGGACTCAGTACATATCTCATATTACTTTCTGCAAACATTACAAGGTGGGGTGGACTCAGTGCATATCTCATATTACTTTCTGTACATTACAAGGTGGGGTGGACTCAGAACATATCTTAAATTACATTCTGTACATTACAAGGTGGGGTGGACTCAGAACATATCTTATATTACATTCTGTACATTACAAGTTGTGGTGGACTCAGTACATATCTTATATTACATTTTGTACATTACAAGGTGGGGTGGACTCAGTCCATATCTTTCATTACATTTTGTACATTACAAGGTGGGGTGGACTCAGAACATATCTTACATTACATTCTGTACATTACAAGGTGGGGTGGACTCAGTACATATCTCATATTACTTTCTGTACATTACAAGGTGGGGTGGACTCAGTACATATCTCATATTACTTTCTGCACATTACAAGGTGGGGTGGACTCAGTACATATCTCATGTTACTTTCTGAACATTACAAGGTGGGGTGGACTCAGTACATATCTCATATTACTTTCTGTACATTACAAGGTGGGGTGGACTCAGAACATATCTTAAATTACATTCTGTACATTACAAGGTGGGGTGGACTCAGAACATATCTTGTATTACATTCTGTACATTACAAGTTGTGGTGGACTCAGTACATATCTTATATTACATTCTGTACAATACAAGGTGGGGTGGAAACAATCGATATCTTACATTACATTCTGTACATTACAAGTTGTGGTGGTCTCAGGAAAATATCTTATATTACATTCTGGAAAATACAAGGTGGTGTGGACTCAGTACATACCTTATATTACATTCTGTACATTACAAGGTGTGGTGGACTCAGTACACATCTTGTGTTACATTCTGTACATTACAAGGTGGGATGGACTCAGGACATATCTCATATTACATTCTGTACAATACAAGCTGGGGTGGACTCAGTACATATCTTATATTACATTCTGTACAATACAAGGTGGGGTGGACTCAGTCCATATCTTTCATTACATTCTGTCCAATAGAAGGTGGGCTGCACTCAGCACATATCTTGTCTTACATTCCATAAAATACAAGATGGGGTGGACTCAGTCCATAACTTATATGACATTCTGTAAAATGCAAGGTGAGGTGGACTCAGTACATATCATATATTACATTATGTAAAATACAAGGTGGGGTGGACTCAGTACATATCTTATATTACATTCTGTACATTACAAGGTGGGGTGGACTCAGGACATATCTTATATTACATTCTGTACATTACAAGGTGGGGTGGACTCAGGACATATCTTATATTACATTCTGTACAATACAAGGCGGGCTGGACTCAGTCCATATCTTATGTTACGTTCTGTACAAAACTAGGTGTGGTGGACTCAGTCCATATCTTATATTACATTCTGTACAATACAAGGTGGGGTGTACTCAGTACATATCTCATATCACATTCTGTATAATACAAGGTGGGGTGGACTCAGTACATATCTTATGTTACATTCTGTACAATACAAGGTGGTGCAGACTCAGTACATATATTATATTACATTCGGTACAATATAAGGTGGGGTGGACTCAGTCCATATCTTATGTTACGTTCAGTATAATACAAGGTGGGGTGGACTCAGTACATATCTAAAATTACATTCTGTACAATACAAGGTGTGGTGGACTCAGTACATATCTCAGGTTACATTCTGTACAATACAAGCTGGTGTGGATTCAGTACAGATCTTACATTACGTTCTGTGCATTACAAGGTGTGGTGGACGCAGTACATATCTTATATTACATTCGGTACATTACAAGGTGGGGTGGACTCAGGACATATCTTACATTACATTCTGTACATTACAAGGTGGGGTGGACTCAGTACATATCTTATATTACATTTGGTACATTGCAAGGTGGGGTGGACTCAGGACATATCTTACATTACATTCTGTACATTACAAGGTGGGGTGTACTCAGTACATATCTTACATTACATTCTGTAAAATACAGGCTGGGGTGGACTCAGTACATATCTTATATTACATCCTGTATAATACAAGGTGGGGTGGACTCAGTACATATCTAAAATTACATGCTGTACATTGCAAGGTGGGGTGGACTCAGTACATATCTTATATTACATTTGGTAGAATACAAGGTGGGCTGGACTCAGTCCATATCTTATGTTACATTCTGTACAATACAAGGTGGGGTGTACTCAGTACGTATCTTATATTACATTCCGTATAATACAAGGTGGGGTGGACTCAGTACATATCTAAAATTACATTCTGTCCAATACAAGGTGGGGTGGACTCAGTCCATATTTCATATTACATTCTGTACAATACAAGGTGGGGTGTACTCATTACATGTCAAATATTACATTCTCTACAATACAAGGTGGTGTGTACTCAGTACATATCTTATATTACATTCTGTACAATACAAGCTGGTGTGGATTAAGTGCATATCTTACATTACGTTCTGTGCATTACAAGGTGGGGTGGACTCAGTACATATCTTAAATTACATTCTGTACATTACAAGGTGGGATGGACTCTGTACATATCTTACATTACATTCGGTACATTACAAGGTGTGTTGGACGCAGTACATATCTTATATTATATTCGGTACATTACAAGGTGGGGTGGACTCAGTACATATCTTTCATTACGTTCTGTACAATACAAGGTGTGGTGGACTCAGTCCATATCTTATATTACATTCTGCACAACACAAGGTGGGGTGGACTCAGTACATATCTTATATTACATTCGGTACATTACAAGGTGGGGTGGACTCAGGACATATCTTACATTACATTCTGTCCAATACAAAGTGGGGTGGACTCAGTCCATATCTTATATTACATTCTGTACAATACAAGGTGGGGTGGACTCAGTCCATATCTTATATTACATTCTGTACAATACAAGGTGTGGTGAACTCAGTACATATCTTGTCTTACATTCTGTAAAATACAAGGAGGGGTGGACTCATTACATATCTTACATTACATTCTGTACAATACAAGGTGGGGTGGACTCAGTGCATATCTTACATTACATTCTGTATAATACAAGGTGGGGTGGACTCATTCCATAACTTATATGGCATTCTGTACAATACAAAGTGGGGTGGACTCAGCACATATCTTATATTACATTCTGTCCAATACAAAGTGGGGTGGACTCAGTCCATATCTTATATTACATTCTGTAAAATACAAGGTGGGGTGGACTCAGTCCATATCTTATATTACATTCTGTACAATACAAGTTGTGGTGGACTCAGTACATATCTTATATTACATCCTGTATAATACAAGGTGGGGTGGACTCAGTACATATCTAAAATTGCATGCTGTACATTGCAAGGTGGGGTGGACTCAGTACATATCTTATATTACATTTGGTAGAATACAAGGTTGGGTGAACTCAGTCCATATCTTACATTACATTCTGTACAATACAAGGTGGGCTGGACTCAGTCCATATCTTATGTTACGTTCTGTATAATATAAGGTGTGGTGGACTCAGTACACATATTATGTTACATTCTGTACAATACAAGCTGGGGTGTACTCAGTACGTATCTTATATTACATTCCGTATAATACAAGGTGGGGTGGACTCAGTACATATCTAAAATTACATTCTGTCCAATACAAGGTGGGGTGGACTCAGAACATATCTTAGATTACATTCTGTACATTACAAGTTGTGGTGGACTCAGTACATATCTTATATTACATTCTGTACAATACAAGGTGGGGTGGACACAATACATATCTTATATTACATTCTGTCCATTACAAGTTGTGGTGGACTCAGTACATTTCTTCTCTTACATCCTGAAAAAATACCTGGTGGGGTGGACTCAGTACATATCTTATATGACATTCTTTACAATACAAGGTGGGGTGGACTCAGTACATATCTTATATTACATTCTGTATATTGCAAGGTGGGGTGGACTCAGTCTATATCTCATATTACATTCTGTAGAATACAAGGTGGGGTGTGCTCATTACATGTCTAATATTACATTCTGTACAATACAAGGTGGGGTGTACTCAGTGCATATCTTACATTACATTCTGAACATTACAAGGTGGGTTGGACTCAGGTACATATCTTACATTACATTCTGTACAATAGAAGGTGGGGTGTACTGAGTGCATATCTTATATTACATTCTGTATAATACAAGGTGGGGTGGACTCAGTGCATATCTTACATTACATTCTGTATAATACAAGGTGGGGTGGACTCATTAAATATCTTATATTACATTCTGGACAATTCACGCTGGGGTGGACTCATTACATATCTTATATTACATTCTGGACAATACAAGGTGGAAATGACTCAGTACATAACTTATGTGACATTCTGTACAATACAAAGTGGGGTGGACTCAGTACATATCTGATATTACATTCTGTGCAATGCAAGGTGGGGTGAACTCAGTGCATATCTTGTCTTACATTCTGTAAAATACAAGATGGGTTGGACTCAGTCCATATCTTGTGTTACATTCTATACATTACAAGGTGGGCTGGACTCAGTGCATATCTTAGATTACATTCTGTGTAATACACTGTGGGGTGGACTCAGTCCATATCTTACATTACATTCTGTACAATACAAGGTGGGCTGGACTCAGTCCATAACTTATATTACATTCTGAAAAATACAAGGTGGGGTGGACTCAGTCCATATCTTATATTACATTCTGTGTAATACAATGTGGGGTGGACTCAGTACATATCTAATATTACATTCGGTACATTACAAGGTGGGGTGGACTCAGTCCATATCTTACATTACATTCGGTACATTACAAGGTGGGGTGGACTCAGTACATATCTTACATTACATTCTGTACATTACAAGGTGGGGTGGACTCAGTACATATCTAATATTACATTCGGTACATTACAAGGTGGGGTGGACTCAGTACATATCTAAAATTACATGCTGTACATTACAAGGTGGGGTGGACTCAGAACATATCTTGTGTTACATTCTATTCATTACAAGGTGGGGTGGTCTCAGTACATATCTTATATTACATTCTGTACAATACATGTTGGGGTGTACTCAGTACATATCTTACATTACATTCTGTACAATACAAGGTGGGGTGGACTCAGTGCATATCTTACATTACATTCTGTATAATACAAAGTGGGGTGGACTCAGTGCATATCTTACATTACATTCTGTATAATACAAAGTGGGGTGGACTCATTAAATATCTCATATTACATCCTAGACAATTCACGCTGGGGTGGACTCATTACATATCTGATGTTACATTCTGTACAATACAAGGTGGAAATGACTCAGTACATAACTTATATGACATTCTGTACAATACAAAGTGGGGTGGACTCAGTACATATCTTGTATTACATTTGGTACATTACAAGGTGGGGTAGACTCAGTACATATCTGATATTACATTCTGAACATGACAAGCTGGTGTGGATTCAGTACATATCTTACATTACGTTCTGAACATTACAAGGTGAGGTGGACTCAGTACATATGTAAAATTACATTCTGTACAATACAAGGTGGGGTGGACTCAGTACATATCTTGAATTACATTCTGTACATTACAAGGTTGGGTGGACTCAGTACATATCTTATATTACATTCTGTACATTACAAAGTGGGGTGGACTCAGTCCATATCTTATATTACATTCTGTGCATTACAAGGTGAGGTGGACTCAGTCCATATCTTATATTACATTCTTTATAATACAAGGTGTGGTGGACTCAGTCCATATCTTATATTACATTCTGTGCATTACAAGGTGAGGTGGACTCAGTCCATATCTTATATTACATTCTGTGCATTGCAAGGTGGGGTGGACTCAGTCCATATCTTATATTACATTCTGTGCATTACAAGGTGGGGTGGACTCAGTCCATATCTTATATTACATGCTGTACATTACAAGGTGGACTCAGTACATAACTTACACAGAGGTGAATATTACACAGAGGGGAATATTTCACAGAGTGTGGGAGAGATCGAACAGGGAGGGGGAGAGATCGAACAGGGAGGGGGAGAGATTGAACAGGGAGGGGGAGAGATTGAACAGGGAGGGGGAGAGATCGAACAGGGAGGGGCGAGCTGCTAATTCAAACAAGAGAAAACAGTTGAGGGAAAAGCTGTTGACCTTTCGCTGACAGCAACTGACAGAACAAAAGTTGCAACAATGTCCAGAGCAGGTGTGTGCGGGGCCCAGGGACAGAAGAGAAAACACACCCAGGGGAGGGTTGGACCCTGCAGCAAACACTGAGCAGCTCAGATAGGCAGTGCGGCACCGGTTAGAGGCATTCAGAGGAAAGGCAGGGGAGAAACAAGCTACAGACTTGGATTAGGGAGAGATTCTGTGCAAGTGGGGGAGTGTGAGAGAGGGAGAGGGGTGAGAGGGGGAGAGAGGGAGAGAGAGGGGGGGAGTGTGAGAGAGGGAGAGGGGTGAGAGGGAGAGAGAGGGGGGAGAGGGGGAGAGAGGGGGGGAGTGTGAGAGAGGGAGAGGGTTGAGAGGGAGAGAGAGGGGGGAGAGAGACAGAGGGAGAGAGAGAGGGGGGAGAGAGAGAGGGAGAGAAGGAGGGAGAGAGGGAGCGAGAGAAGGGGGGAGAGGGAGAGAGAGAGGGAGAGAGAGAGGGGGTGAGAGGGAGGGAGGGAAAAAGAGAGAGTGAGAGAGGGAGTGGGAGGGAGAGAGAGAGAGGGAGGGAGGGGGAGAGAGAGAGGGAGGGAGGGGGAGAGAGAGAGGGGGGAGTGTGAGAGAGGGAGAGGGTTGAGAGGGAGAGAGAGAGGGGGGGAGTGTGAGAGTGGGAGAGGGTTGAGAGGGAGGGAGAGAGAGAGGGAGAGAGACAGAGGGAGAGAGAGAGGGTGGAGAGAGAGAGAGGGAGAGAGAGGGAGAGGGAGAGAGGGAGCGAGAGAGAGGGAGTGAGAGAGAGGGAGTGAGAGGGAGGGAGGGAAAAAGAGAGAGTGAGAGAGGGAGTGGGAGGGAGAGAGAGAGAGGGAGGGAGGGAGAGAGAGAGGGGGAGAGAGAGAGAGGGAGAGAAGGAGGGAGAGAGAGGGAGAGAGGGAGAGTGAGAGAGGGAGTGAGAGGGAGGGAGGGAAAAAGAGAGAGTGAGAGAGGGAGTGGGAGGGAGATAGAGAGAGGGAGGGAGAGAGAGGGAGAGAGAGAGAGGGGAGGAGGGAGAACGAGAGAGGGAGAGAGAGAGAGGGAGGGAGTTCTGGGCTCTTGCTGTCCATAACTTATATTACATTTTGTACATTACAAGGTGGGGTGGACTCAGTCCATATCTTATATTACATTTTGTACGTTCCAAGGTGGGGTGCACTCAGTCCATATCTTATATTACATTCTGTATAATACAAGGTGGGGTGGACTCAGTGCACATCTTAAATTACATTCTGTACATTACAAGGTGGTGTATACTCAGTACATATCTCATATTACATTCTGTACGTTACAAGATGGGGTGGACTCAGTACATATCTGACATTACATTCTGTACAATACAAGGTGGTGCAGACTCAGTACATATCTAATATTACATTCGGTACATTACAAGGTGGGGTGGACTCAGTACATATCTTACATTACATTCGGTACATTACAAGGTGGGGTGGACTCAGTACATATCTTACATTACATTCTGTACATTACAAGGTGGGGTGGACTCAGTACATATCTAATATTACATTCGGTACATTACAAGGTGGGGTGGACTCAGTACATATCTAAAATTACATGCTGTACATTACAAGGTGGGGTGGACTCAGAACATATCTTGTGTTACATTCTATTCATTACAAGGTGGGGTGGTCTCAGTACATATCTTATATTACATTCTGTGCAATACATGTTGGGGTGTACTCAGTACATATCTTACATTACATTCTGTACAATACAAGGTGGGGTGGACTCAGTGCATATCTTACATTACATTCTGTATAATACAAGGTGGGGTGGACTCAGTGCATATCTTACATTACATTCTGTATAATACAAAGCGGGGTGGACTCATTAAATATCTTATATTACATCCTAGACAATTCACGCTGGGGTGGACTCATTACATATCTGATGTTACATTCTGTACAATACAAGGTGGAAATGACTCAGTACATAACTTATATGACATTCTGTACAATACAAAGTGGGGTGGACTCAGTCCATATCTTATATTACATTTGGTACATTACAAGGTGGGGTAGACTCAGTACATATCTGATATTACATTCTGAACATGACAAGCTGGTGTGGATTCAGTACATATCTTACATTACGTTCTGAACATTACAAGGTGAGGTGGACTCAGTACATATGTAAAATTACATTCTGTACAATACAAGGTGGGGTGGACTCAGTCCATATCTTGAATTACATTCTGTACATTACAAGGTTGGGTGGACTCAGTACATATCTTATATTACATTCTGTACATTACAAAGTGGGGTGGACTCAGTCCATATCTTATATTACATTCTGTACAATACAAGGTGGGCTGGACTCAGTCCATATCTTATATTACATTCTTTATCATACAAGGTGTGGTGGACTCAGTCCATATCTTATATTACATTCTGTGCATTACAAGGTGAGGTGGACTCAGTCCATATCTTATATTACATTCTTTATAATACAAGGTGTGGTGGACTCAGTCCATATCTTATATTACATTCTGTGCATGACAAGGTGAGGTGGACTCAGTCCATATCTTATATTACATTCTGTGCAATACAAGGTGCGGTGGACTCAGTCCATATCTTATATTACATTCTGTGCATTGCAAGGTGAGGTGGACTCAGTCCATATCTTATATTACATTCTTTATAATACAAGGTGTGGTGGACTCAGTCCATATCTTATATTACATTCTGTGCAATACAAGGTGAGGTGGACTCAGTCCATATCTTATATTACATTCTGTGCAATACAAGGTGAGGTGGACTAAGTCCATATCTTATATTACATTCTGTGCATTACAAGGTGGGGTGGACTCAGTCCATATCTGAGATTACATTCTGTACATTACAAGGTGGACTCAGTACATAACTTACACAGAGGTGAATATTACACAGAGGGGAATATTTCACAGAGTGTGGGAGAGATCGAACAGGGAGGGGGAGAGATCGAACAGGGAGGGGGAGAGATCGAACAGGGAGGGGGAGAGATCGAACAGGGAGGGGGAGAGATCGAACAGGGAGGGGGAGAGATTGAACAGGGAGGGGCGAGCTGCTAATTCAAACAAGAGAAAACAGTTGAGGGAAAAGCTGTTGACCTTTCGCTGACAGCAACTGACAGAACAAAAGTTGCAACAATGTCCAGAGCAGGTGTGTGCGGGGCCCAGGGACAGAAGAGAAAACACACCCAGGGGAGGGTTGGACCCTGCAGCAAACACTGAGCAGCTCAGATAGGCAGTGCGGCACCGGTTAGAGGCATTCAGAGGAAAGGCAGGGGAGAAACAAGCTACAGACTTGGATTAGGGAGAGATTCTGTGCAAGTGGGGGAGTGTGAGAGAGGGAGAGGGGTGAGAGGGGGAGAGAGGGAGAGAGAGGGGGGGAGTGTGAGAGAGGGAGAGGGGTGAGAGGGAGAGAGACAGAGGGAGAGGGGGAGAGAGGGGGGGAGTGTGAGAGAGGGAGAGGGTTGAGAGGGGGGAGAGAGACAGAGGGAGAGAGAGAGGGGGGAGAGGGGGAGAGAGGGGGGGAGTGTGAGAGAGGGAGAGGGTTGAGAGGGAGAGAGAGGGGGGAGAGAGACAGAGGGAGAGAGAGAGGGGGGAGAGAGAGAGGGAGAGAAGGAGGGAGAGAGGGAGCGAGAGAAGGGGGGAGAGGGAGAGAGAGAGGGAGAGAGAGAGGGGGTGAGAGGGAGAGAGAGAGGGAGAGAGAGAGGGGGTGAGAGGGAGGGAGGGAAAAAGAGAGAGTGAGAGAGGGAGTGGGAGGGAGAGAGAGAGAGGGAGGGAGGGGGAGAGAGAGAGGGAGAGAGAGAGGGGGGAGTGTGAGAGAGGGAGAGGGTTGAGAGGGAGAGAGAGAGGGGGGGAGTGTGAGAGTGGGAGAGGGTTGAGAGGGAGGGAGAGAGAGAGGGAGAGAGACAGAGGGAGAGAGAGAGGGTGGAGAGAGAGAGAGGGAGAGAGAGGGAGAGGGAGAGAGGGAGTGAGAGAGAGGGAGTGAGAGAGAGGGAGTGAGAGGGAGGGAGGGAAAAAGAGAGAGTGAGAGAGGGAGTGGGAGGGAGAGAGAGAGAGGGAGGGAGGGAGAGAGAGAGGGGGAGAGAGAGAGAGGGAGAGAAGGAGGGAGAGAGATGGAGAGAGGGAGAGTGAGAGAGGGAGTGAGAGGGAGGGAGGGAAAAAGAGAGAGTGAGAGAGGGAGTGGGAGGGAGATAGAGAGAGGGAGGGAGGGAGAGAGAGAGAGGGAGAGAGAGAGGGGAGGAGGGAGAACGAGAGAGGGAGAGAGAGAGAGGGAGGGAGTTCTGTGCTCTTGCTGTCCATAACTTATATTACATTTTGTACATTACAAGGTGGGGTGGACTCAGTCCATATCTTATATTACATTTTGTATGTTCCAAGGTGGGGTGCACTCAGTCCATATCTTATATTACATTCTGTATAATACAAGGTGGGGTGGACTCAGTGCACATCTTAAATTACATTCTGTACATTACAAGGTGGTGTATACTCAGTACATATCTCATATTACATTCTGTACGTTACAAGATGGGGTGGACTCAGTACATATCTGACATTAAATTCTGTGCAATACAAGGTGGAGTGGACTCAGAACATATCTAATAAAACATTCTCTATAAAACAAGGTGAGGTGGACTCAGCCCATATTGTATATTACATTCTGAATAACACAAGGTGGGGTGGACTCATTATATATCTTACATTACATTCTGTACATTACAAGGTGGGGTGGACTCAGAACATATCTTAAATTACATTCTGTACATTACAAGGTGGGGTGGACTCAGAACATATCTCATATTACTTTCTGTACATTACAAGGTGGGGTGGACTCAGTACATATCTCATATTACTTTCTGCAAACATTACAAGGTGGGGTGGACTCAGTACATATCTCATATTACTTTCTGTACATTACAAGGTGGGGTGGACTCAGAACATATCTTAAATTACATTCTGTACATTACAAGGTGGGGTGGACTCAGTGCATATCTTATATTACATTCTGTATAACACAAGGTGGGATGAACTCAGTGCATATCTTATATTACATTCTGTACAATACAAGGTGGGGTGGACTCAGTACATATCTTATATTACATTCTGTATAATACAAGGTGGGGTGGACTCAGTACATATCTTATATTACATTCTGACTAATACAAGGTGGGGTGGACTTCGTGCATATCTTATATTACATTCTGTATAATACAAGGTGGGGTGCACTCAGTCCATATCTCAAATTACATTCTCTACATTACAAGGTGGGGTGGACTCAGAACATATCTTACATTACATTCTGTACATTACAAGGTGGGGTGGACTCAGTACATATCTCATATTACTTTCTGTACATTACAAGGTGGGGTGGACTCAGTACATATTTCACATTACTTTCTGCACATTACAAGGTGGGGTGGACTCAGTACATATCTCATGTTACTTTCTGAACATTACAAGGTGGGGTGGACTCAGTACATATCTCATATTACTTTCTGTACATTACAAGGTGGGGTGGACTCAGAACATATCTTAAATTACATTCTGTACATTACAAGGTGGGGTGGACTCAGAACATATCTTATATTACATTCTGTACATTACAAGTTGTGGTGGACTCAGTACATATCTTATATTACATTCTGTACAATACAAGGTGTGGTGTACTCAGTACAAATCTGATATTATATCCTGTACAATACAAGGTGGGGTGGAAACAATACATATCTTATATTACATTCTGTACATTACAAGGTGGGATGGACTCAGTCCATAACTTATATTACATTTTGTACATTACAAGGTGGGGTGGACTCAGTCCATATCTTATATTACATTTTGTACGTTACAAGGTGGGGTGCACTCAGTCCATATCTTATATTACATTCTGTATAATACAAGGTGGGGTGGACTCAGTGCACATCTTATATTACATTTTGTACATTACAAGGTGGGGTGGACTCAGAACATATCTTAAATTACATTCTGTACATTACAAGGAGGTGTATACTCAGTACATATCTCATATTACATTCTGTACGTTACAAGATGGGGTGGACTCAGTACATATCTGACATTAAATTCTGGACAATACAAGGTGGAGTGGACTCAGAACATATCTAATAAAACATTCTCTATAAAACAAGGTGAGGTGGACTCAGCCCATATTGTATATTACATTCTGTATAACAGAAGGTGGGGTGGACTCAGTACATATCTTACATTACATTCTGAATAATACAAGGTGGGGTGGACTCAGCCCATATCGGAGATTACATTCTGTACAGAACAAGGTGGGATGAACTCAGTGCATATCTTATATTACATTCTGTATAACACAAGGTGGGATGAACTCAGTGCATATCTTATATTACATTCTGTACAATACAAGGTGGGGTGGACTCAGCACATATCTTATATTACATTCTGTATAATACAAGGTGGGATGGACTCAGTCCATATCTTATCTTACATTCTGTATCATACAAGGTGGGGTGGACTCAGTACAAATCTTATATTACATTCTGTATAATACAAGGTGGGGTGCACTCAGTACATATCTCAAATTACATTCTGTACATTACAAGGTGGGGTGGACTCAGAACATATCTTACATTACATTCTGTACATTACAAGGTGGGGTGGACTCAGTGCATATCTTATATTACATTTTGTACATTACAACGTGGGCTGGACTCAGAACATATCTTAAATTACATTCTGTACATTACAAGGTGGGGTGGACTCAGTACATATCTCATATTACTTTCTGCAAACATTACAAGGTGGGGTGGACTCAGTACATATCTCATATTACTTTCTGTACATTACAAGGTGGGGTGGACTCAGAACATATCTTAAATTACATTCTGTACATTACAAGGTGGGGTGGACTCAGAACATATCTTATATTACATTCTGTACATTACAAGTTGTGGTGGACTCAGTACATATCTTATATTACATTCTGTACAATACAAGGTGTCGTGTACTCAGTACAAATCTGATATTATATCCTGTACAATACAAGGTGGGGTGGAAACAATACATATCTTATATTACATTCTGTACATTACAAGTTGTGGTGGACTCAGTACATATCTCAAATTACATTCTGTACATTACAAGGTGGGATGGACTCAGTCCATAACTTATATTACATTTTGTACATTACAAGGTGGGGTGGACTCAGTCCATATCTTATATTACATTTTGGACATTACAAGATGGGGTGGATTCAGCACATATCTTAAATTACATTCTGTACAATACAAGCTGGTGTGGACTCAGTATATATCTCAAATTACATTCTGTACATTACAAGGTGGGGTGGACTCAGAACATATCTTATATTACATTCTGTACAATGCAAGGTGGGGTGGACTTAGTGCATATCTTATATTGCATTCTGTATAATACAAGGTGGGGTGCACTCAGTACATATCTCAAATTACATTCTGTACATTACAAGGTGGGGTGGACTCAGATCATATCTCATATTACTTTCTGTACATTACAAGGTGGGGTGGACTCAGAACATATCTTAAATTACATTCTGTACATTACAAGGTGGGGTGGACTCAGAACATTTCTTATATTACATTCTGTACATTACAAGTTGTGGTGGACTCAGTACATATCTTATATTACATTCTGTACAATACAAGGTGTGGTGTACTCAGTACAAATCTGATATTATATCCTGTACAATACAAGGTGGGGTGGAAACAATACATATCTGATATTACATTCTGTACATTACAAGTTGTGGTGGACTCAGTATATATCTTACATTACATTCTGTATAATACAAGGTGGGGTGGCCTCAGTACACACCATATATTACATTTTGTACATTACAAGGTGGGGTGGACTCAGAACATATCTTATATTACTTTCTGCACAATACAAGGTGAGGTGGACTCAGAACATATCTTATATTACATTTTGGACATTAAAAGGTGGGGTGGAATCAGAACATATCTTATATTACATTCTGTACAATACAAGGTGTGGTGTACTCAGTACAAATCTGATATTATATCCTGTACAATACAAGGTGGGGTGGAAACAATACATATCTTATATTACATTCTGTACATTACAAGTTGTGGTGGACTCAGTATATATCTTATATTACATTCTGTACAATACAAGGTGGGGTGGACTCAGAACACATCTTGTGTTACATTTTATACATTACAAGGTGGGATGGACTCAGTCCATATCTTATATTACATTCTGTACATTACAAGGTGGGATGGACTCAGGACATATCTTTCATTACATTCTCTACAATACAAGGTGGGGTGTACTCAGAACATATCTTATATTACATTTTGTACATTACAAGGTGGGGTGGACTCAGTCCATATCTTATATAACATTTTGTACATTACAAGGTGGGGTGGACTCAGAACATATCTTATATTACATTCTGCACAATGCAAGGTGGGGTGCACTCAGTACATATCTTATATTACATTCTGTATAATACAAGGTGGGGTGGACTCAGTGTATATCTTATATTACATTTTGGACATTACAAGGTGGGGTGGAATCAGAACATATCTTATATTACATTCTGTACAATGCAAGGTGGGGTGCACTCAGTACATATCTTATATTACATTCTGTATAATACAAGGTGGGGTATACTCAGTGCATATCTTAAATTACATTCTGTACATTACAAGGTGGTGTGTACTCAGTACATATCTCATATTACATTCTGTATAATACAAGGTGCGGTGGACTCAGTGCATATCTTATGTTACATTCTGTGCAACACAAGGTGGGGTGGACTCAGTACATATCTTATATTACATTCTGTATAATACAAGGTGGGGTGGACTCAGTACATATCTTATATTGCATTCTGTACATTACAAGGTGGGGTGGACTCAGTACATATCTTATATTACATTCTGTATAATACAAGGTGGGGTGGACTCAGTACATATCTTATATTGCATTCTGGAAAATACAAGGTGGGGTGGACTCAGTACATATCTTATATTACATTCTGTATAATACAAGGTGGGGTGGACTCAGTACATATCTTATATTACATTCTGTACAATACAAGCTGGTGTGGACTCAGTACATATCTCAAATTACATTCTGTACATTACAAGGTGGGGTGGACTCAGAACATATCTTACATTACATTCTGTACATTGCAAGGTGGGGTGGACTCAGTGCATATCTTAAATTACATTTTGTACATTGCGAGGTGGGGTGGACTCAGAACATATCTTAAATTACATTCTGCACATTACAAGGTGGGGTGGACGCAGAACATATCTTATATTACATTCTGTACAATACAAGGTGTGGTGTACTCAGCACAAATCTGATATTATATCCTGTACAATACAAGGTGGGGTGGAAACAATACATATCTTATATTACATTCTGTACATTACAAGTTGTGGTGGACTCAGTATATATCTTATATTACATTCTGTATAATACAAGGTGGGGTGGACTCAGTACATACTATATATTACATTCTGTACAATACAAGGTGGGGTGGACTCAGAACACATCTTGTGTTACATTCTATACATTACAAGGTGGGATGGACTCAGTATATATCTTATATTACATTCTGTACAATGCAAGCTGGGGTGGACTCAGTGCATATCTCAGATTACATTCTATACATGACAAGGTGGGATGGACTCAGTATATATCTTCCATTACATTCTGTACAATACAAGCTGGGGTGTACTCAGTACATATCTTTCATTACATTCTGTACAATACAAGGTGGGGTGGACTCAGTGCATATCTTAGATTACATTTTGTACATTACAAGGTGGGGTGGACTCAGAACATATCTTCCATTACATTTTGTACATTACAAGGTGGGGTGGACTCAGTCCATATCTTACATAACATTTTGTACATTACAAGGTGGGGTGGACTCAGAACATATCTTATATTACATTCTGTATAATACAAGGTGGGGTGGAATCAGAACATATCTTATATTACATTCTGTACAATACAAGGTGGGGTGGAATCAGAACATATCTTATATTACATTCTGTACAATACAAGGTGGGGTGGAATCAGAACATATCTTATATTACATTCTGTACAATACAAGGTGGGGTGGAATCAGAACATATCTTATATTACATTCTGTACAATACAAGGTGTGGTGTACTCAGTACAAATCTGATATTATATCCTGTACAATACAAGGTGGGGTGGAAACAATACATATCTTATATTACATTCTGTACATTACAAGTTGTGGTGGACTCAGTATATATCTTATATTACATTCTGTATAATACAAGGTGGGGTGCACTCAGCACATATCTTATATTACATTCTGTATAATACAAGGTGGGGTGGACTCAGTGCATATCTTATATTACATTTTGGACATTACAAGGTTGGGTGGAATCAGAACATATCTTATATTACTTTCTGCACAATACAAGCTGGGGTGCACTCAGTACATATCTTACATAACATTTTGTACATTACAAGGTGGGGTGGACTCAGAACATATCTTATATTACATTCTGTACAATGCAAGATGGGGTGCACTCAGTACATATCTTATATTACATTCTGTATAATACAAGGTGGGGTGGACTCAGTGCATATCTTATATTACATTTTGGACATTACAAGGTGGGGTGGAATCAGAACATATCTTATATTACATTCTGTACAATGCAAGGTGGGGTGCACTCAGCACATATCTTATATTACATTCTGTACAATACAAGGTGGGGTATACTCAATGCATATCTTATATTATATCCTGTACAATACAAGGTGGGGTGGAAACAATACATATCTTATATTACATTCTGTACATTACAAGTTGTGGTGGACTCAGTATATATCTTATATTACATTCTGTATAATACAAGGTGGGGTGGACTCAGTACATACTATATATTACATTCTGTACAATACAAGGTGGGGTGGACTCAGAACACATCTTGTGTTACATTCTATACATTACAAGGTGGGATGGACTCAGTATATATCTTATATTACATTCTGTACAATGCAAGCTGGGGTGGACTCAGTGCATATCTCAGATTACATTTTGTACATTACAAGGTGGGGTGGACTCAGAACATATCTTATATTACTTTCTGCACAATACAAGGTGAGGTGGACTCAGAACATATCTTATATTACATTTTGTACATTACAAGGTGGGGTGGACTCAGTCCATATCTTATATAACATTTTGTACATTACAAGGTGGGGTGGACTCAGAACATATCTTATATTACATTCTGTACAATGCAAGGTGTGGTGCACTCAGTACATATCTTATATTACATTCTGTATAATACAAGGTGGGGTGGACTCAGTGCATATCTTATATTACATTTTGGACATTACAAGGTGGGGTGGACTCAGAACATTTCTTATATTACATTCTGTACAATGCAAGGTGTGGTGCACTCAGTACATATCTTATATTACATTCTGTACAATACTAGGTGTGGTGGACTCAGTACAAATCTGATAATATATCCTGTACAATACAAGGTGGGGTGGAAACAATACATATCTTATATTACATTCTGTACATTACAAGTTGTGGTGGACTCAGTATATATCTTATATTACATTCTGCATAATACAAGGTGGATTGGACTCAGTACATACCATATATTACATTCTGTACAATACAAGGTGGGGTGGACTCAGAACACATCTTGTGTTACATTCTGTACATTACAAGCTGGGGTGGACTCAGTGCATATCTTATATTACATTCTGTACAATACAAGGTGGAGTGGACTCAGTGCACATCTTAAATTACATTCTGTACAATACAAGCTGGGGTGTACTCAGTACATATCTTTCATTACATTCTGTACAATACAAGGTGGGGTGCACTCAGTACATATCTTATATTACATTTTGTACATTACAAGGTGGGGTGGACTCAGTCAATATCTTATATGACATTTTGTACATTACAAGGTGGGGTGGACTCAGAACATATCTTACATTACATTCTGTACAATGGAAGGTAGGGTGCACTCAGCACATATCTTATATTTCATTCTGTATAATACAAGGTGGGGTGGACTCAGTGCATATCTTATATTACATTCTGGACATTACAAGGTGGGGTGGAATCAGAACATATCTTATATTACATTCTGTACAATACAAGGTGGGGTGGACTCAGTACACATCTTATATAACATTTTGTACATTACAAGGTGGGGTGGACTCAGTCAATATCTTATATGACATTTTGTACATTACAAGGTGGGGTGGACTCAGAACATATCTTACATTACATTCTGTACAATGGAAGGTGGGGTGCACTCAGCACATATCTTATATTTCATTCTGTATAATACAAGGTGGGCTGGACTCAGTGCATATCTTATATTACATTCTGAATAATACAATGTGGGCTGGACTCAGTACATATCTTACATTACATTCTGTACATTACAAGGTGGGGTGGACTCAGTACATATCTTATATTACATTCTGTACAATACAAGGTGGGGTGTACTCAGTACATATCTCATATTACATTCTGTATAATACAAGGTGTGGTGGACTCAGTCCATATCTTATATTACATTCTGTACAATACAAGGTGGGGTGTACTCAGTACATATCTCATATTACATTCTGTATAATACAAGGTGGGGTGGACTCAGTCCATATCTTACATTACATTCTGTACAATACAAGGTGGGCTGGATTCAGTACATATCTTATGTTGCATTCTATACATTACAAGGTGGGGTGGACTCAGTACATATCTTACATTACATTCTGTACATTACAAGGTGGGGTGGACTCAGTACATATCTTATATTACATTCTGTACAATACAAGGTGGGGTGTACTCAGTACATATCTCATATTACATTCTGTATAATACAAGGTGGGGTGGACTCAGTCCATATCTTACATTACATTCTGTACATTACAAGGTGGGCTGGACTCAGTCCATATCTTATGTTACATTCTGTACAATACAAGGTGGGGTGTACTCAGTACGTATCTTATATTACATTCAGTATAATACAAGGTGGGGTGGACTCAGTACATATCTAAAATTACATTCTGTACAATGCAAGGTGGGCTGGACTCAGTCCATATCTTATGTTACGTTCTGTATAATACAAGGTGGGGTGTACTCAGTACGTATCTTATATTACATTCAGTATAATACAAGGTGGGGTGGACTCAGTACATATCTAAAATTACATTCTGTACAATACAAGGTGGGGTGGACTCAGTCCATATCTCATATTACATTCTGTACAATACAAGGTGGGGTGTACTCATTACATGTCAAATATTACATTCTCTACAATACAAGGTGGTGTGTACTCAGTACATATCTCATGTTACATTCTGTACAATACAAGCTGGTGTGGATTCAGTACATATCTTACATTACATTTTGTGCATTACAAGGTGGGGTGGACTCAGTACATATCTTAAATTACATTCTGTACCTTACAAGGTGGGATGGACTCAGAACATATCTTACATTACATTCTGTACATTACAAGGTGAGGTGGACTCAGTCCATATCTTATATTACATTCTGTACATTACAAGGTGAGGTGGACTCAGTCCATATCTTATATTACATTCTGTACATTACAAGGTGGACTCAGTGCATAACTTACACAGAGTTGAATATTACACAGAGGGGAATATTTCACAGAGTGTGGGAGAGATTGAACAGGGAGAGGGAGAGATCGAACAGGGAGGGGGAGAGATCGAACAGGGAGGGGGATAGATTGAACAGGGAGGGGGAGAGATTGAACAGGGAGGGGGAGAGATCGAACAGGGAGGGGGAGAGATTGAACAGGGAGAGGGAGAGATTGAACAGGGAGAGGGAGAGATCGAACAGGGAGGGGGAGAGATTGAACAGGGAGGGGGAGAGATTGAACAGGGAGGGGGAGAGATCGAACAGGGAGGGGCGAGCTGCTAATTCAAACAAGAGAAAACAGTTGAGGGAAAAGCCGTTGACCTTTCGCTGACAGCAACTGACAGAACAAAAGTTGCAACAATGTCCAGAGCAGGTGTGTGCGGGGCCCAGGGACAGAAGAGAAAACACACCCAGGGGAGGGTTGGACCCTGCAGCAAACACTGAGCAGCTCAGACAGGCAGTGCGGCACCGGTTAGAGGCATTCAGAGGAAAGGCAGGGGAGAAACAAGCTGCAGACTTGGATTCGGGAGAGATTCTGTGCAAGTGGGGGAGTGTGAGAGAGGGAAAGAGGGAGGGAGAGAGACAGAGGGAGAGAGAGAGGGGGAGTGTGAGAGAGGGAGAGAGGGAGGGAGAGAGACAGAGGGAGAGAGAGAGGGAGAGAGAGGGGGGAGTGTGAGAGAGGGAGAGAGAGGGGGGAGAGAGACAGAGGGAGAGAGAGAGGGGGGAGAGAGAGAGAGGGAGAGAAGGAGGGAGAGAGAGGGAGAGAGGGAGTGAGAGAAGGGGGGAGAGGGAGAGAGAGAGGGAGAGAGAGAGGGGGTGAGAGGGAGGGAGGGAAAAAGAGAGAGTGAGAGAGGGAGTGGGAGGGAGAGAGAGAGAGGGAGGGAGAGAGGGGAGGAGGGAGAGCGAGAGAGGGAGAGAGAGAGGGAGGGAGTTCTGGGCTCTTGCTGTGCCTTTTTAATCCCTTGCTTTTGTATTTTAATCAATTCCCTCTCTCTCTCTCTCTCTCCCCCCTCAGGAATCTTTTTGATGAAATGCTGCAAGGAGATGATCCAGAAAGAGACATTTTGCGAGGAGGGGGAGGAGTGGGAGAAATCCTGGTCCAAGAATCGTTCTCTCTGCTGGGGACTGACTGACTGAGACCTTCACCGCAGCCTGGACCCAATGGGGAGCACGTGAGTAATGCCTGGCTTACTCTGGGGTCACTGGGTGCACACTGGGATCACTGGGATATACAGGGGACAATGTGGGGGGGTCACTGGGACATTCAGGGGACACTCGCGGGGGGGTCACTGGGACATTGTTGTGGGAGTTCTTGTTGTTGTGGTGGTGGTCTGAACGTCAAGACCGTCACTCTGGGCTGACTGGGTTCACCCAGGCATCATTCTGGGTTCACTGCGGGATCACTGGGGACACCCTGTGGGCTACTTGCCGCCATCTGACGAAGATGGCGGCGGACGGCGCAGCCGCCTTTTTTCCAAAATGGTGGTCGCGCTCGCCCCTATTTTGTCCGGGCCGGACTCCCCGCTGGCCTCCATTTCGTCCTGTGCAAATACACGTCAAAATATATAAATACATCAGAAATATACCGGGAATATATATATATTATAAATACAAGTTGTTGTACAATACAAGGTGGGGCGGACTCAGTACATAACTTACACAGAGGGGAATATTACACGGAGGGGAATATGACACAGAGGTGAATATTTCACAGAGGGGAATATTTCACAGAGGGGATTATTACACAGAGGGTGTGGTGTACTCAGTACAAATCTTATATTACATTCTGTACAATACAAGGTGGGGTGTACTCATTACATATCTTATATTACATTCTGTACAATACAAGGTGGGGTGTACTCATTACATATCTTATATTACATTCAGCACAATACAAGGTGGGGTGTACTCATTACATATCTTATATTACATTCTGCACAATACAAGGTGGGGTGTACTCATTACATAACTTATATTACATTCTGCACAATACAAGGTGGGGTGTACTCATTACATATCTTATATTATATTCTGTATAATACAAGGGGAGGTGGACTCAGCACAAATCTTATATTATATTCTGTATAATACAAGGGGAGGTGGACTCAGTACATATCTTATATTACATTCTGCACAATACAAGGTGGGGTGTACTCATTACATATCTTATATTACATTCTGCACAATACAAGCTGGTGTGTGCTCAGTACATATCTCAAATTACATTCTGTACGTGACAAGATGGGGTGGACTCAGTACATATCTTACATTACATTCTGTATAATACAAGGTGGGGTGGCCTCAGTACACACCATATATTACATTTTGTACATTACAAGGTGGGGTGGACTCAGAACATATCTTATATTACTTTCTGCACAATACAAGGTGAGGTGGACTCAGAACATATCTTATATTACATTCTGTACAATACAAGTTGTGGTGGACTCAGTACATATATTTTATCACATTCTGTAAAATACAGGCTGGGGTGGACTCAGTACATATCTAAAGTTACATTCCATACATTACAAGGTGGGGTGGGCTCAGTACATATCTTATATTACATTCTGTACAATGCAAGATGGGGTGCACTCAGTACATATCTTATATTACATTCTGTATAATACAAGGTGGGGTGGACTCAGTGCATATCTTATATTACATTTTGGACATTACAAGGTGGGGTGGAATCAGAACATATCTTATATTACATTCTGTACAATGCAAGGTGGGGTGCACTCAGCACATATCTTATATTACATTCTGTACAATACAAGGTGGGGTATACTCAATGCATATCTTATATTATATCCTGTACAATACAAGGTGGGGTGGAAACAATACATATCTTATATTACATTCTGTACATTACAAGTTGTGGTGGACTCAGTATATATCTTATATTACATTCTGTATAATACAAGGTGGGGTGGACTCAGTACATACTATATATTACATTCTGTACAATACAAGGTGGGGTGGACTCAGAACACATCTTGTGTTACATTCTATACATTACAAGGTGGGATGGACTCAGTATATATCTTATATTACATTCTGTACAATGCAAGCTGGGGTGGACTCAGTGCATATCTCAGATTACATTCTATACATGACAAGGTGGGATGGACTCAGTATATATCTTCCATTACATTCTGTACAATACAAGCTGGGGTGTACTCAGTACATATCTTTCATTACATTCTGTACAATACAAGGTGGGGTGGACTCAGTGCATATCTTAGATTACATTTTGTACATTACAAGGTGGGGTGGACTCAGAACATATCTTCCATTACATTTTGTACATTACAAGGTGGGGTGGACTCAGTCCATATCTTACATAACATTTTGTACATTACAAGGTGGGGTGGACTCAGAACATATCTTATATTACATTCTGTATAATACAAGGTGGGGTGGAATCAGAACATATCTTATATTACATTCTGTACAATACAAGGTGGGGTGGAATCAGAACATATCTTATATTACATTCTGTACAATACAAGGTGGGGTGGAATCAGAACATATCTTATATTACATTCTGTACAATACAAGGTGGGGTGGAATCAGAACATATCTTATATTACATTCTGTACAATACAAGGTGTGGTGTACTCAGTACAAATCTGATATTATATCCTGTACAATACAAGGTGGGGTGGAAACAATACATATCTTATATTACATTCTGTACATTACAAGTTGTGGTGGACTCAGTATATATCTTATATTACATTCTGTATAATACAAGGTGGGGTGCACTCAGCACATATCTTATATTACATTCTGTATAATACAAGGTGGGGTGGACTCAGTGCATATCTTATATTACATTTTGGACATTACAAGGTTGGGTGGAATCAGAACATATCTTATATTACTTTCTGCACAATACAAGCTGGGGTGCACTCAGTACATATCTTACATAACATTTTGTACATTACAAGGTGGGGTGGACTCAGAACATATCTTATATTACATTCTGTACAATGCAAGATGGGGTGCACTCAGTACATATCTTATATTACATTCTGTATAATACAAGGTGGGGTGGACTCAGTGCATATCTTATATTACATTTTGGACATTACAAGGTGGGGTGGAATCAGAACATATCTTATATTACATTCTGTACAATGCAAGGTGGGGTGCACTCAGCACATATCTTATATTACATTCTGTACAATACAAGGTGGGGTATACTCAATGCATATCTTATATTATATCCTGTACAATACAAGGTGGGGTGGAAACAATACATATCTTATATTACATTCTGTACATTACAAGTTGTGGTGGACTCAGTATATATCTTATATTACATTCTGTATAATACAAGGTGGGGTGGACTCAGTACATACTATATATTACATTCTGTACAATACAAGGTGGGGTGGACTCAGAACACATCTTGTGTTACATTCTATACATTACAAGGTGGGATGGACTCAGTATATATCTTATATTACATTCTGTACAATGCAAGCTGGGGTGGACTCAGTGCATATCTCAGATTACATTTTGTACATTACAAGGTGGGGTGGACTCAGAACATATCTTATATTACTTTCTGCACAATACAAGGTGAGGTGGACTCAGAACATATCTTATATTACATTTTGTACATTACAAGGTGGGGTGGACTCAGTCCATATCTTATATAACATTTTGTACATTACAAGGTGGGGTGGACTCAGAACATATCTTATATTACATTCTGTACAATGCAAGGTGTGGTGCACTCAGTACATATCTTATATTACATTCTGTATAATACAAGGTGGGGTGGACTCAGTGCATATCTTATATTACATTTTGGACATTACAAGGTGGGGTGGACTCAGAACATTTCTTATATTACATTCTGTACAATGCAAGGTGTGGTGCACTCAGTACATATCTTATATTACATTCTGTACAATACTAGGTGTGGTGGACTCAGTACAAATCTGATAATATATCCTGTACAATACAAGGTGGGGTGGAAACAATACATATCTTATATTACATTCTGTACATTACAAGTTGTGGTGGACTCAGTATATATCTTATATTACATTCTGCATAATACAAGGTGGATTGGACTCAGTACATACCATATATTACATTCTGTACAATACAAGGTGGGGTGGACTCAGAACACATCTTGTGTTACATTCTGTACATTACAAGCTGGGGTGGACTCAGTGCATATCTTATATTACATTCTGTACAATACAAGGTGGAGTGGACTCAGTGCACATCTTAAATTACATTCTGTACAATACAAGCTGGGGTGTACTCAGTACATATCTTTCATTACATTCTGTACAATACAAGGTGGGGTGCACTCAGTACATATCTTATATTACATTTTGTACATTACAAGGTGGGGTGGACTCAGTCAATATCTTATATGACATTTTGTACATTACAAGGTGGGGTGGACTCAGAACATATCTTACATTACATTCTGTACAATGGAAGGTAGGGTGCACTCAGCACATATCTTATATTTCATTCTGTATAATACAAGGTGGGGTGGACTCAGTGCATATCTTATATTACATTCTGGACATTACAAGGTGGGGTGGAATCAGAACATATCTTATATTACATTCTGTACAATACAAGGTGGGGTGGACTCAGTACACATCTTATATAACATTTTGTACATTACAAGGTGGGGTGGACTCAGTCAATATCTTATATGACATTTTGTACATTACAAGGTGGGGTGGACTCAGAACATATCTTACATTACATTCTGTACAATGGAAGGTGGGGTGCACTCAGCACATATCTTATATTTCATTCTGTATAATACAAGGTGGGCTGGACTCAGTGCATATCTTATATTACATTCTGAATAATACAATGTGGGCTGGACTCAGTACATATCTTACATTACATTCTGTACATTACAAGGTGGGGTGGACTCAGTACATATCTTATATTACATTCTGTACAATACAAGGTGGGGTGTACTCAGTACATATCTCATATTACATTCTGTATAATACAAGGTGTGGTGGACTCAGTCCATATCTTATATTACATTCTGTACAATACAAGGTGGGGTGTACTCAGTACATATCTCATATTACATTCTGTATAATACAAGGTGGGGTGGACTCAGTCCATATCTTACATTACATTCTGTACAATACAAGGTGGGCTGGATTCAGTACATATCTTATGTTGCATTCTATACATTACAAGGTGGGGTGGACTCAGTACATATCTTACATTACATTCTGTACATTACAAGGTGGGGTGGACTCAGTACATATCTTATATTACATTCTGTACAATACAAGGTGGGGTGTACTCAGTACATATCTCATATTACATTCTGTATAATACAAGGTGGGGTGGACTCAGTCCATATCTTACATTACATTCTGTACATTACAAGGTGGGCTGGACTCAGTCCATATCTTATGTTACATTCTGTACAATACAAGGTGGGGTGTACTCAGTACGTATCTTATATTACATTCAGTATAATACAAGGTGGGGTGGACTCAGTACATATCTAAAATTACATTCTGTACAATGCAAGGTGGGCTGGACTCAGTCCATATCTTATGTTACGTTCTGTATAATACAAGGTGGGGTGTACTCAGTACGTATCTTATATTACATTCAGTATAATACAAGGTGGGGTGGACTCAGTACATATCTAAAATTACATTCTGTACAATACAAGGTGGGGTGGACTCAGTCCATATCTCATATTACATTCTGTACAATACAAGGTGGGGTGTACTCATTACATGTCAAATATTACATTCTCTACAATACAAGGTGGTGTGTACTCAGTACATATCTCATGTTACATTCTGTACAATACAAGCTGGTGTGGATTCAGTACATATCTTACATTACATTTTGTGCATTACAAGGTGGGGTGGACTCAGTACATATCTTAAATTACATTCTGTACCTTACAAGGTGGGATGGACTCAGAACATATCTTACATTACATTCTGTACATTACAAGGTGTGGTGGACTCAGTGCATATCTTACATGACATTCTGTATAATACAAGGTGGGGTGGACTCAGTGCATATCTTACATTACATTCTGTATAATACAAGGTGGGGTGGACTCATTACATATCTTATATTACATTCTGTACAATACAAGGTGGAAATGACTCAGTACATAACTTATATGACATTCTGTACAATACAAAGTGGGGTGGACTCAGCACACATCTTATGTTACATTTTGTACATCACAAGGTGGGGTGGACTCAGTGCATATATTATATTACATTCTGTCCAATACAAAGTGGGGTGGACTCAGTACATATCTTATATTACATTCTGTACATTACAAGGTGGGGTGGACTCAGTACATATCTTATATTACATTCTGTACATTACAAGGTGGGGTGGACTCAGTGCATATCTTATGTTACATTCTGTACATTACAAGGTGGGGTGGACTCAGTACATATCTTATATTACATTCTGTACAATACAAGGTGGGCTGGACTCAATCCGTATCTTATGTTACGTTCTGTATAATACAAGGTGGGGTGTACTCAGTCCATATCTTACATTACATTCTGTACAATACAAGGTGGGCTTGATTCAGTCCATATCTTATGTTACGTTCTGTATAATACAAGGTGGTGCAGACTCAGTACATATCTTATCTTACATTCGGTACAATACAAGGTGGGGTGGACTCAGTCCATATCTTACATTACATTCTGTACAATACAAAGTGGGCTGGACTCAATCCGTATCTTATGTTACGTTCTGTATAATACAAGGTGGGGTGGACTCAGTACATATCTTATATTACATTCTGTACAATACAAGGTGGGGTGGACTCAGTCCATATCTTACATTAGATTCTGTACAATACAATGTGGGCTGGACTCAGTGCATATCTTATATTACATTCTGAATAATACATGGTGGGGTGGACTCAGTACATATCTTATATTACATTCGGTACATTACAAGGTGGGGTGGACTCAGTACATATCTAAAATTACATGCTGTACATTACAAGGTGGGGTGGACTCAGAACATATCTTCTGTTACATTCTATACATTACAAGGTGGGGTGGGCTCAGTTCATATCTTATATTACATTCTGTATAATACAAGGTGGGGTGGACTCAGTGCATATCTTATATGACATTCTGTACAATACAAGGTGGGGTGGACTCAGTACATATCTTATATGACATTCTGTACAATACAAGGTGGGGTGGACTCAGTTCAGATCTTAAATTACATTCTATACATTACAAGGTGGGGTAGACTCAGTACATATCTTGTATTACATTCTATACAGTACAAGGTGATGTGTACTCAGTCCATATCTTACATTACATTCTGTAAAATACAATGTGGGGTGGACTCAGTCCATAAATTATATGAAATTCTGTACAATACAAAGTGGGGTGGACTCAGTACAGATCTTATATTACATTCTGTATAATATAAGGTGGGGTGGACTCAGTACACATCTTAAATTACATTCTGTATAATATAAGGTGGGGTGGACTCAGTACACATCTTAAATTACATTCTGAACATTGCAAAGTGGGGTGGACTCAGAACATATCTTACATTACATTCTGTACATTACAAGGTGGGGTGGACTCAGTCCATATCTTATATTACATTTTGTACATTACAAGGTGGCGTGGACTCAGAACATATCTGATATTACATTCTGCACAATGCAAGGTGGTGTGCACTCAGTACATATCTTATATTACATTCTGTATAATACAAGGTGGGGTGGACTCAGTGCATATCTTATATTACATTTTGTACATTACAAGGTGGGGTGGACTCAGAACATATCTTATATTACTTTCTGTACATTACAAGGTGGGGTGGACTCAGAACATATCTTAAATTACATTCTGCACATTACAAGGTGGGGTGGACTCAGTACATATCTTATATTACATTCTGTACATTACAAGGTGGGGTGGACTCAGAACATATCTTAGATTACATTCTGTACATTACAAGTTGTGGTGGACTCAGTACATATCTTATATTACATTCTGTACAATACAAGGTGGGGTGGACACAATACATATCTTATATTACATTCTGTACATTACAAGTTGTGGTGGACTCAGTACATATCTTATATTACATTCTGAAAAAATACCTGGTGGGGTGGACTCAGCACATATCTTATATGACATTCTTTACAATACAAGGTGGGGTGGACTCAGTACATATCTTATATTACATTCTGTACATTACAAGGTGGGGTGGACTCAGTCTATATCTCATATTACATTCTGTAGAATACAAGGTGGGGTGTACTCATTACATGTCTAATATTACATTCTGTACAATACAAGGTGGGGTGTACTCAGTGCATATCTTACATTACATTCTGTACATTACAAGGTGGGTTGGACTCAGTACATATATTACATTACATTATGTACAATACAAGGTGGGGTGTACTGAGTGCATATCTTATATTACATTCCATATAATACAAGGTGGGTTGGACTCAGTGCATATCTTACATTACATTCTGTATAATACAAGGTGGGGTGGACTCATTAAATATCTTATATTACATTCTGGACAATTCACGCTGGGGTGGACTCATTACATATCTTATATTACATTCTGGACAATACAAGGTGGAAATGACTCAGTACATAACTTATGTGACATTCTGTACAATACAAAGTGGGGTGGACTCAGTACATATCTGATATTACATTCTGTGCAATGCAAGGTGGGGTGAACTCAGTGCATATCTTGTCTTACATTCTGTAAAATACAAGATGGGGTGGACTCAGTCCATAACTTATATTACATTCTGTAAAATACAAGCTGGGTTGGACTCAGTCCATATCTTATCTTACATTCTGAAAAATGCAAGGTGGGGTGGACTCAGTCCATATCTTGTGTTACATTCTATACATTACAAGGTGGGCTGGACTCAGTCCATATCTTACATTACATTCTGTACAATACAAGGTGGGGTGGACTCAGTGCATATCTTACATTACATTCTGTATAATACAAGGTGGGGTGGACTCATTAAATATCTCATATTACATCCTAGACAATTCACGCTGGGGTGGACTCATTACATATCTGATGTTACATTCTGTACAATACAAGGTGGAAATGACTCAGTACATAACTTATATGACATTCTGTACAATACAAAGTGGGGTGGACTCAGTCCATATCTTATATTACATTTGGTACATTACAAGGTGGGGTGGACTCAGTACATATCTGATATTACATTCTGAACATGACAAGCTGGTGTGGATTCAGTACATATCTTACATTACGTTCTGAACATTACAAGGTGAGGTGGACTCAGTACATATGTAAAATTACATTCTGTACAATACAAGGTGGGGTGGACTCAGTACATATCTTGAATTACATTCTGTGCATTACAAGGTTGGGTGGACTCAGTACATATCTTATATTACATTCTGTACATTACAAAGTGGGGTGGACTCAGTCCATATCTTATATTACATTCTGTACAATACAAGGTGGGCTGGACTCAGTACATATCTTATATTACATTCTTTATAATACAAGGTGTGGTGGACTCAGTCCATATCTTATATTACATTCTGTGCATTACAAGGTGAGGTGGACTCAGTCCATATCTTATATTACATTCTTTATAATACAAGGTGTGGTGGACTCAGTCCATATCTTATATTACATTCTGTGCATTACAAGGTGAGGTGGACTCAGTCCATATCTTATATTACATTCTGTGCATTACAAGGTGGGGTGGACTCAGTCCATATCTTATATTACATTCTGTACAATACAAGGTGGGGTGGACACAATACATATCTTATATTACATTCTGTACATTACAAGTTGTGGTGGACTCAGTACATATCTTATATTACATTCTGAAAAAATACCTGGTGGGGTGGACTCAGCACATATCTTATATGACATTCTTTACAATACAAGGTGGGGTGGACTCAGTACATATCTTATATTACATTCTGTACATTACAAGGTGGGGTGGACTCAGTCTATATCTCATATTACATTCTGTAGAATACAAGGTGGGGTGTACTCATTACATGTCTAATATTACATTCTGTACAATACAAGGTGGGGTGTACTCAGTGCATATCTTACATTACATTCTGTACATTACAAGGTGGGTTGGACTCAGTACATATATTACATTACATTATGTACAATACAAGGTGGGGTGTACTGAGTGCATATCTTATATTACATTCTATATAATACAAGGTGGGTTGGACTCAGTGCATATCTTACATTACATTCTGTATAATACAAGGTGGGGTGGACTCATTAAATATCTTATATTACATTCTGGACAATTCACGCTGGGGTGGACTCATTACATATCTTATATTACATTCTGGACAATACAAGGTGGAAATGACTCAGTACATAACTTATGTGACATTCTGTACAATACAAAGTGGGGTGGACTCAGTACATATCTGATATTACATTCTGTGCAATGCAAGGTGGGGTGAACTCAGTGCATATCTTGTCTTACATTCTGTAAAATACAAGATGGGGTGGACTCAGTCCATAACTTATATTACATTCTGTAAAATACAAGCTGGGTTGGACTCAGTCCATATCTTATCTTACATTCTGAAAAATGCAAGGTGGGGTGGACTCAGTCCATATCTTGTGTTACATTCTATACATTACAAGGTGGGCTGGACTCAGTCCATATCTTACATTACATTCTGTACAATACAAGGTGGGGTGGACTCAGTGCATATCTTACATTACATTCTGTATAATACAAGGTGGGGTGGACTCATTAAATATCTCATATTACATCCTAGACAATTCACGCTGGGGTGGACTCATTACATATCTGATGTTACATTCTGTACAATACAAGGTGGAAATGACTCAGTACATAACTTATATGACATTCTGTACAATACAAAGTGGGGTGGACTCAGTCCATATCTTATATTACATTTGGTACATTACAAGGTGGGGTGGACTCAGTACATATCTGATATTACATTCTGAACATGACAAGCTGGTGTGGATTCAGTACATATCTTACATTACGTTCTGAACATTACAAGGTGAGGTGGACTCAGTACATATGTAAAATTACATTCTGTACAATACAAGGTGGGGTGGACTCAGTACATATCTTGAATTACATTCTGTGCATTACAAGGTTGGGTGGACTCAGTACATATCTTATATTACATTCTGTACATTACAAAGTGGGGTGGACTCAGTCCATATCTTATATTACATTCTGTACAATACAAGGTGGGCTGGACTCAGTACATATCTTATATTACATTCTTTATAATACAAGGTGTGGTGGACTCAGTCCATATCTTATATTACATTCTGTGCATTACAAGGTGAGGTGGACTCAGTCCATATCTTATATTACATTCTTTATAATACAAGGTGTGGTGGACTCAGTCCATATCTTATATTACATTCTGTGCATTACAAGGTGAGGTGGACTCAGTCCATATCTTATATTACATTCTGTGCATTACAAGGTGGGGTGGACTCAGTCCATATCTTATATTACATTCTGTACAATACAAGGTGGGGTGGACACAATACATATCTTATATTACATTCTGTACATTACAAGTTGTGGTGGACTCAGTACATATCTTATATTACATTCTGAAAAAATACCTGGTGGGGTGGACTCAGCACATATCTTATATGACATTCTTTACAATACAAGGTGGGGTGGACTCAGTACATATCTTATATTACATTCTGTACATTACAAGGTGGGGTGGACTCAGTCTATATCTCATATTACATTCTGTAGAATACAAGGTGGGGTGTACTCATTACATGTCTAATATTACATTCTGTACAATACAAGGTGGGGTGTACTCAGTGCATATCTTACATTACATTCTGTACATTACAAGGTGGGTTGGACTCAGTACATATATTACATTACATTATGTACAATACAAGGTGGGGTGTACTGAGTGCATATCTTATATTACATTCCATATAATACAAGGTGGGTTGGACTCAGTGCATATCTTACATTACATTCTGTATAATACAAGGTGGGGTGGACTCATTAAATATCTTATATTACATTCTGGACAATTCACGCTGGGGTGGACTCATTACATATCTTATATTACATTCTGGACAATACAAGGTGGAAATGACTCAGTACATAACTTATGTGACATTCTGTACAATACAAAGTGGGGTGGACTCAGTACATATCTGATATTACATTCTGTGCAATGCAAGGTGGGGTGAACTCAGTGCATATCTTGTCTTACATTCTGTAAAATACAAGATGGGGTGGACTCAGTCCATAACTTATATTACATTCTGTAAAATACAAGCTGGGTTGGACTCAGTCCATATCTTATCTTACATTCTGAAAAATGCAAGGTGGGGTGGACTCAGTCCATATCTTGTGTTACATTCTATACATTACAAGGTGGGCTGGACTCAGTCCATATCTTACATTACATTCTGTACAATACAAGGTGGGGTGGACTCAGTGCATATCTTACATTACATTCTGTATAATACAAGGTGGGGTGGACTCATTAAATATCTCATATTACATCCTAGACAATTCACGCTGGGGTGGACTCATTACATATCTGATGTTACATTCTGTACAATACAAGGTGGAAATGACTCAGTACATAACTTATATGACATTCTGTACAATACAAAGTGGGGTGGACTCAGTCCATATCTTATATTACATTTGGTACATTACAAGGTGGGGTGGACTCAGTACATATCTGATATTACATTCTGAACATGACAAGCTGGTGTGGATTCAGTACATATCTTACATTACGTTCTGAACATTACAAGGTGAGGTGGACTCAGTACATATGTAAAATTACATTCTGTACAATACAAGGTGGGGTGGACTCAGTACATATCTTGAATTACATTCTGTGCATTACAAGGTTGGGTGGACTCAGTACATATCTTATATTACATTCTGTACATTACAAAGTGGGGTGGACTCAGTCCATATCTTATATTACATTCTGTACAATACAAGGTGGGCTGGACTCAGTACATATCTTATATTACATTCTTTATAATACAAGGTGTGGTGGACTCAGTCCATATCTTATATTACATTCTGTGCATTACAAGGTGAGGTGGACTCAGTCCATATCTTATATTACATTCTTTATAATACAAGGTGTGGTGGACTCAGTCCATATCTTATATTACATTCTGTGCATTACAAGGTGAGGTGGACTCAGTCCATATCTTATATTACATTCTGTGCATTACAAGGTGGGGTGGACTCAGTCCATATCTTATATTACATTCTGTACAATACAAGGTGGGGTGGACACAATACATATCTTATATTACATTCTGTACATTACAAGTTGTGGTGGACTCAGTACATATCTTATATTACATTCTGAAAAAATACCTGGTGGGGTGGACTCAGCACATATCTTATATGACATTCTTTACAATACAAGGTGGGGTGGACTCAGTACATATCTTATATTACATTCTGTACATTACAAGGTGGGGTGGACTCAGTCTCTATCTCATATTACATTCTGTAGAATACAAGGTGGGGTGTACTCATTACATGTCTAATATTACATTCTGTACAATACAAGGTGGGGTGTACTCAGTGCATATCTTACATTACATTCTGTACATTACAAGGTGGGTTGGACTCAGTACATATATTACATTACATTATGTACAATACAAGGTGGGGTGTACTGAGTGCATATCTTATATTACATTCCATATAATACAAGGTGGGTTGGACTCAGTGCATATCTTACATTACATTCTGTATAATACAAGGTGGGGTGGACTCATTAAATATCTTATATTACATTCTGGACAATTCACGCTGGGGTGGACTCATTACATATCTTATATTACATTCTGGACAATACAAGGTGGAAATGACTCAGTACATAACTTATGTGACATTCTGTACAATACAAAGTGGGGTGGACTCAGTCCATATCTGATATTACATTCTGTGCAATGCAAGGTGGGGTGAACTCAGTGCATATCTTGTCTTACATTCTGTAAAATACAAGATGGGGTGGACTCAGTCCATAACTTATATTACATTCTGTAAAATACAAGCTGGGTTGGACTCAGTCCATATCTTATCTTACATTCTGAAAAATGCAAGGTGGGGTGGACTCAGTCCATATCTTGTGTTACATTCTATACATTACAAGGTGGGCTGGACTCAGTCCATATCTTACATTACATTCTGTACAATACAAGGTGGGGTGGACTCAGTCCATATCTTACATTACATTCTGTATAATACAAGGTGGGGTGGACTCATTAAATATCTCATATTACATCCTAGACAATTCACGCTGGGGTGGACTCATTACATATCTGATGTTACATTCTGTACAATACAAGGTGGAAATGACTCAGTACATAACTTATATGACATTCTGTACAATACAAAGTGGGGTGGACTCAGTCCATATCTTATATTACATTTGGTACATTACAAGGTGGGGTGGACTCAGTACATATCTGATATTACATTCTGAACATGACAAGCTGGTGTGGATTCAGTACATATCTTACATTACGTTCTGAACATTACAAGGTGAGGTGGACTCAGTACATATGTAAAATTACATTCTGTACAATACAAGGTGGGGTGGACTCAGTACATATCTTGAATTACATTCTGTGCATTACAAGGTTGGGTGGACTCAGTACATATCTTATATTACATTCTGTACATTACAAAGTGGGGTGGACTCAGTCCATATCTTATATTACATTCTGTACAATACAAGGTGGGCTGGACTCAGTACATATCTTATATTACATTCTTTATAATACAAGGTGTGGTGGACTCAGTCCATATCTTATATTACATTCTGTGCATTACAAGGTGAGGTGGACTCAGTCCATATCTTATATTACATTCTTTATAATACAAGGTGTGGTGGACTCAGTCCATATCTTATATTACATTCTGTGCATTACAAGGTGAGGTGGACTCAGTCCATATCTTATATTACATTCTGTGCATTACAAGGTGGGGTGGACTCAGTCCATATCTTATATTACATTCTGTACAATACAAGGTGGGGTGGACACAATACATATCTTATATTACATTCTGTACATTACAAGTTGTGGTGGACTCAGTACATATCTTATATTACATTCTGAAAAAATACCTGGTGGGGTGGACTCAGCACATATCTTATATGACATTCTTTACAATACAAGGTGGGGTGGACTCAGTACATATCTTATATTACATTCTGTACATTACAAGGTGGGGTGGACTCAGTCTATATCTCATATTACATTCTGTAGAATACAAGGTGGGGTGTACTCATTACATGTCTAATATTACATTCTGTACAATACAAGGTGGGGTGTACTCAGTGCATATCTTACATTACATTCTGTACATTACAAGGTGGGTTGGACTCAGTACATATATTACATTACATTATGTACAATACAAGGTGGGGTGTACTGAGTGCATATCTTATATTACATTCTATATAATACAAGGTGGGTTGGACTCAGTGCATATCTTACATTACATTCTGTATAATACAAGGTGGGGTGGACTCATTAAATATCTTATATTACATTCTGGACAATTCACGCTGGGGTGGACTCATTACATATCTTATATTACATTCTGGACAATACAAGGTGGAAATGACTCAGTACATAACTTATGTGACATTCTGTACAATACAAAGTGGGGTGGACTCAGTCCATATCTGATATTACATTCTGTGCAATGCAAGGTGGGGTGAACTCAGTGCATATCTTGTCTTACATTCTGTAAAATACAAGATGGGGTGGACTCAGTCCATAACTTATATTACATTCTGTAAAATACAAGCTGGGTTGGACTCAGTCCATATCTTATCTTACATTCTGAAAAATGCAAGGTGGGGTGGACTCAGTCCATATCTTGTGTTACATTCTATACATTACAAGGTGGGCTGGACTCAGTCCATATCTTACATTACATTCTGTACAATACAAGGTGGGGTGGACTCAGTCCATATCTTACATTACATTCTGTATAATACAAGGTGGGGTGGACTCATTAAATATCTCATATTACATCCTAGACAATTCACGCTGGGGTGGACTCATTACATATCTGATGTTACATTCTGTACAATACAAGGTGGAAATGACTCAGTACATAACTTATATGACATTCTGTACAATACAAAGTGGGGTGGACTCAGTCCATATCTTATATTACATTTGGTACATTACAAGGTGGGGTGGACTCAGTACATATCTGATATTACATTCTGAACATGACAAGCTGGTGTGGATTCAGTACATATCTTACATTACGTTCTGAACATTACAAGGTTGGTTGGACTCAGTACATATCTTGAATTACATTCTGTGCATTACAAGGTTGGGTGGACTCAGTACATATCTTATATTACATTCTGTACATTACAAAGTGGGGTGGACTCAGTCCATATCTTATATTACATTCTGTACAATACAAGGTGGGCTGGACTCAGTACATATCTTATATTACATTCTTTATAATACAAGGTGTGGTGGACTCAGTCCATATCTTATATTACATTCTGTGCATTACAAGGTGAGGTGGACTCAGTCCATATCTTATATTACATTCTTTATAATACAAGGTGTGGTGGACTCAGTCCATATCTTATATTACATTCTGTGCATTACAAGGTGAGGTGGACTCAGTCCATATCTTATATTACATTCTGTACATTACAAGGTGAGGTGGACTCAGTCCATATCTTATATTACATTCTTTATAATACAAGGTGTGGTGGACTCAGTCCATATCTTATATTACATTTTGTGCATTACAAGGTGGGGTGGACTCAGTCCATATCTTATATTACATTCTGTGCATTGCAAGGTGGGGTGGACTCAGTCCATATCTTATATTACATTCTGTGCATTGCAAGGTGGGGTGGACTCAGTCCATATCTTATATTACATTCTGTGCATTACAAGGTGAGGTGGAGTCAGTCCATATCTTATATTACATTCTGTACATTACAAGGTGGGGTGGACTCAGTCCATATCTTATATTACATTCTGTACATTACAAGGTGGGGTGGACTCAGTGCATAACTTACACAGAGGTGAATATTACACAGAGGGGAATATTTCACAGAGTGTGGGAGAGATTGAACAGGGAGGGGGAGAGATCGAACAGGGAGAGGGAGGGATTGAACAGGGAGGGGGAGAGATCGAACAGGGAGGGGGAGAGATCGAACAGGGAGGGGGAGAGATCGAACAGCGAGGGGGAGAGATCGAACAGGGAGGGGGAGAGATCGAACAGGGAGAGGGAGAGATTGAACAGGGAGAGGGAGAGATCGAACAGGGAGGGGGAGAGATCGAACAGGGAGGGGCGAGCCGCTAATTCAAACAAGAGAAAACAGTTGAGGGAAAAGCTGTTGACCTTTCGCTGACAGCAACTGACAGAACAAAAGTTGCAACAATGTCCAGAGCAGGTGTGTGCGGGGCCCAGGGACAGAAGAGAAAACACACCCAGGGGAGGGTTGGACCCTGCAGCAAACACTGAGCAGCTCAGACAGGCAGTGCGGCACCGGTTAGAGGCATTCAGAGGAAAGGCAGGGGAGAAACAAGCTGCAGACTTGGATTAGGGAGAGATTCTGTGCAAGTGGGGGAGTGTGAGAGAGGGAAAGAGGGAGGGAGAGAGACAGAGGGAGAGAGAGAGGGAGAGAGAGAGGGGGAGAGAAGGGGGGAGAGGGAGAGGGGTGAGAGGGGGAGAGAGGGAGAGAGAGAGGGAGGGAGAGGGGGGGAGAGAGGGGGGAGAGAGCGGAGAGGGGGGAGAGAGGGAGAGGGGTGAGAGGGAGAGAGAGGGAGGGAGAGAAGGGGGGAGAGGGAGAGAGGGGGAGAGAGAGGGGGGGAGAGAGGGGGTGAGAGGGAGGGAAGGAAAAAGAGAGAGTGGGAGTGGGAGGGAAAGAGAGAGAGGGAGGGAGGGGGAGAGAGAGAGGGAGAGAGAGAGGGAGAGAGAGAGGGGGGAGTGTGAGAGAGGGAGAGGGTTGAGAGGGAGGGAGAGAGAGAGGGAGAGAGACAGAGGGAGAGAGAGAGGGGGGAGAGAGAGAGAGGGAGAGAGACAGAGGGAGAGAGAGAGGGGGGAGAGAGAGAGAGGGAGAGAAGGAGGGAGAGAGAGGGAGAGTGAGGGAGGGAGAGAGGGAGTGAGAGAGAGGGAGTGAGAGGGAGGGAGGGAAAAAGAGAGAGTGATAGAGGGAGTGGGAGGGAGAGAGAGAGAGGGAGGGATGGGGAGAGAGAGGGGGGAGAGAGAGAGAGGGAGAGAAGGAGGGAGAGAGAGGGAGAGGGAGAGAGGGAGTGAGAGAGAGGGAGTGAGAGAGAGGGAGTGAGAGAGAGGGAGTGAGAGGGAGGGAGGGAAAAAGAGAGAGTGAGAGAGGGAGTGGGAGGGAGAGAGAGAGAGGGAGGGAGGGAGAGAGAGAGGGGAGAGAGAGGGAGAGAAGGAGGGAGAGAGAGGGAGAGAGGGAGAGTGAGAGAGGGAGTGAGAGGGAGGGAGGGAAAAAGAGAGAGTGAGAGAGGGAGTGGGAGAGAGAGAGAGAGAGGGAGGGAGGGAGAGAGAGAGAGGGAGAGAGAGAGGGGAGGAGGGAGAACGAGAGAGGGAGAGAGAGAGGGAGGGAGTTCTGGGCTCTTGCTGTGCCTTTTTAATCCCTTGCTTTTGTATTTTAATCAATTCCCTCTCTCTCTCTCTCCCTCCCCCCTCAGGAATCTTTTTGATGAAATGCTGCAAGGAGATGATCCAGAAAGAGACATTTTGCGAGGAGGGGGAGGAGTGGGAGAAATCCTGGGCCAAGAATCGTTCTCTCCGCTGGGGACTGACTGACTGAGACCTTCACCGCAGCCTGGACCCAATGGGGAGCACGTGAGTCATGCCTGGCTTACTCTGGGGTCACTGGGTGCACACTGGGATCACTGGGATATACAGGGGACAATGGGGGGGGGTCACTGGGACATTCAGGGGACACTCGCGGGGGGGTCACTGGGACATTGTTGTGGGAGTTCTTGTTGTTGTGGTGGTGGTCTGAACGTCAAGACCGTCACTCTGGGCTGACTGGGTTCACCCAGGCATCATTCTGGGTTCACTGCGGGATCACTGGGGACACTCTGTGGGCTACTTGCCGCCATCTGACCAAGATGGCGGCAGCGGCGCAGCCGCCATTTTTCCAAAATGTAGGCCTGGCTGTCCTCCATTTTGTCCAAGGTGGTGGCCAAGCTGGCCTCCATTTTGTCCAATGAGGTAGCCAAGCTGGCCTCCATTTTGTCCAAGGCGGGTGGCGACGCGGGCCTCATTTTGTACGGCATGGGAGCCGCGTGAGCGGCGAATTTTTTGAAAATGTTGGTCGCGCTCGCCCCCATTTTGTCCGGGACGGACTCCCCGCTGGCCTCCATTTGGTCCAAGCCCGGCTGCCGTCCCTGCAGCCGTGCTGCCCCTGTGCAAATACACTTCCAAATATACAAATACATCATAAATATACAGGTAATATATATATATTATAAACACAAGTTGTTGTTGTTGGTGGTGGTGGTCTGATGATAAAGACCGCCACTCTGGCATCACTCCGGCATGACTGGGTGCAACCTGGGAACCCTGGCTGCACCCTGGCATCATTCTGGGTTGACTGCGGGATCACTGGGGACACTCGGTTGGCTACTTGCCGCCATCTGACCAAGATGGCGGCAGCGGCGCAGCCGCCATTTTCCCAAAATGTTGGCCTGGCTGTCCTCCATTTCGTCCAATGAGGTAGCCAAGCTGGCCTCCATTTTGTCCAAGGCGGTGGCGACGCGGGCCTCATTTTGTACGGCATGGGAGCCGCGTGAGCGGCGAATTTTTTGAAAATGTTGGTCGCGCTCGCCCCCATTTTGTCCGGGACGGACTCCCCGCTGGCCTCCATTTGGTCCAAGCCCGGCTGCCGTCCCTGCAGCCGTGCTGCCCCTGTGCAAATACACTTCCAAATATACAAATACATCATAAATATACAGGTAATATATATATATTATAAACACAAGTTGTTGTTGTTGGTGGTGGTGGTCTGATGATAAAGACCGCCACTCTGGCATCACTCCGGCATAACTGGGTGCAAGCTGGGAACGCTGGCTGCACCCTGGCATCATTCTGGGTTGACTGCGGGATCACTGGGGACACTCGGTTGGCTACTTGCCGCCATCTGACCAAGATGGCGGCAGCGGCGCAGCCGCCATTTTTCCAAAATGTAGGCCTGGCTGTCCTCCATTTTGTCCAAGGTGGTGGCCAAGCTGGCCTCCATTTTGTCCAATGAGGTAGCCAAGCTGGCCTCCATTTTGTCCAATGAGGTAGCCAAGCTGGCCTCCATTTTGTCCAAGGCGGTGGCGACGCGGTCCTCATTTTGTACGGCATGGGAGCCGCGTGAGCGGCGAATTTTTTGAAAATGTTGGTCGCGCTCGCCCCCATTTTGTCCGGGACGGACTCCCCGCTGGCCTCCATTTGGTCCAAGCCCGGCTGCCGTCCCTGCAGCCGTGCTGCCCCTGTGCAAATACACTTCCAAATATACAAATACATCATAAATATACAGGTAATATATATATATTATAAACACAAGTTGTTGTTGTTGGTGGTGGTGGTCTGATGATAAAGACCGCCACTCTGGCATCACTCCGGCATGACTGGGTGCAACCTGGGAACCCTGGCTGCACCCTGGCATCATTCTGGGTTGACTGCGGGATCACTGGGGACACTCGGTTGGCTACTTGCCGCCATCTGACCAAGATGGCGGCAGCGGCGCAGCCGCCATTTTCCCAAAATGTTGGCCTGGCTGTCCTCCATTTCGTCCAATGAGGTAGCCAAGCTGGCCTCCATTTTGTCCAAGGCGGGTGGCGACGCGGGCCTCATTTTGTACGGCATGGGAGCCGCGTGAGCGGCGAATTTTTTGAAAATGTTGGTCGCGCTCGCCCCCATTTTGTCCGGGACGGACTCCCCGCTGGCCTCCATTTGGTCCAAGCCCGGCTGCCGTCCCTGCAGCCGTGCTGCCCCTGTGCAAATACACTTCCAAATATACAAATACATCATAAATATACAGGTAATATATATATATTATAAACACAAGTTGTTGTTGTTGGTGGTGGTGGTCTGATGATAAAGACCGCCACTCTGGCATCACTCCGGCATAACTGGGTGCAAGCTGGGAACGCTGGCTGCACCCTGGCATCATTCTGGGTTGACTGCGGGATCACTGGGGACACTCGGTTGGCTACTTGCCGCCATCTGACCAAGATGGCGGCAGCGGCGCAGCCGCCATTTTTCCAAAATGTAGGCCTGGCTGTCCTCCATTTTGTCCAAGGTGGTGGCCAAGCTGGCCTCCATTTTGTCCAATGAGGTAGCCAAGCTGGCCTCCATTTTGTCCAATGAGGTAGCCAAGCTGGCCTCCATTTTGTCCAAGGCGGTGGCGACGCGGGCCTCATTTTGTACGGCATGGGAGCCGCGTGAGCGGCGAATTTTTTGAAAATGTTGGTCGCGCTCGCCCCCATTTTGTCCGGGACGGACTCCCCGCTGGCCTCCATTTGGTCCAAGCCCGGCTGCCGTCCCTGCAGCCGTGCTGCCCCTGTGCAAATACACTTCCAAATATACAAATACATCATAAATATACAGGTAATATATATATATTATAAACACAAGTTGTTGTTGTTGGTGGTGGTGGTCTGATGATAAAGACCGCCACTCTGGCATCACTCCGGCATGACTGGGTGCAACCTGGGAACCCTGGCTGCACCCTGGCATCATTCTGGGTTGACTGCGGGATCACTGGGGACACTCGGTTGGCTACTTGCCGCCATCTGACCAAGATGGCGGCAGCGGCGCAGCCGCCATTTTCCCAAAATGTTGGCCTGGCTGTCCTCCATTTCGTCCAATGAGGTAGCCAAGCTGGCCTCCATTTTGTCCAAGGCGGTGGCGACGCGGGCCTCATTTTGTACGGCATGGGAGCCGCGTGAGCGGCGAATTTTTTGAAAATGTTGGTCGCGCTCGCCCCCATTTTGTCCGGGACGGACTCCCCGCTGGCCTCCATTTGGTCCAAGCCCGGCTGCCGTCCCTGCAGCCGTGCTGCCCCTGTGCAAATACACTTCCAAATATACAAATACATCATAAATATACAGGTAATATATATATATTATAAACACAAGTTGTTGTTGTTGGTGGTGGTGGTCTGATGATAAAGACCGCCACTCTGGCATCACTCCGGCATAACTGGGTGCAAGCTGGGAACGCTGGCTGCACCCTGGCATCATTCTGGGTTGACTGCGGGATCACTGGGGACACTCGGTTGGCTACTTGCCGCCATCTGACCAAGATGGCGGCAGCGGCGCAGCCGCCATTTTTCCAAAATGTAGGCCTGGCTGTCCTCCATTTTGTCCAAGGTGGTGGCCAAGCTGGCCTCCATTTTGTCCAATGAGGTAGCCAAGCTGGCCTCCATTTTGTCCAATGAGGTAGCCAAGCTGGCCTCCATTTTGTCCAAGGCGGTGGCGACGCGGGCCTCATTTTGTACGGCATGGGAGCCGCGTGAGCGGCGAATTTTTTGAAAATGTTGGTCGCGCTCGCCCCCATTTTGTCCGGGACGGACTCCCCGCTGGCCTCCATTTGGTCCAAGCCCGGCTGCCGTCCCTGCAGCCGTGCTGCCCCTGTGCAAATACACTTCCAAATATACAAATACATCATAAATATACAGGTAATATATATATATTATAAACACAAGTTGTTGTTGTTGGTGGTGGTGGTCTGATGATAAAGACCGCCACTCTGGCATCACTCCGGCATGACTGGGTGCAACCTGGGAACCCTGGCTGCACCCTGGCATCATTCTGGGTTGACTGCGGGATCACTGGGGACACTCGGTTGGCTACTTGCCGCCATCTGACCAAGATGGCGGCAGCGGCGCAGCCGCCATTTTCCCAAAATGTTGGCCTGGCTGTCCTCCATTTCGTCCAATGAGGTAGCCAAGCTGGCCTCCATTTTGTCCAAGGCGGTGGCGACGCGGGCCTCATTTTGTACGGCATGGGAGCCGCGTGAGCGGCGAATTTTTTGAAAATGTTGGTCGCGCTCGCCCCCATTTTGTCCGGGACGGACTCCCCGCTGGCCTCCATTTGGTCCAAGCCCGGCTGCCGTCCCTGCAGCCGTGCTGCCCCTGTGCAAATACACTTCCAAATATACAAATACATCATAAATATACAGGTAATATATATATATTATAAACACAAGTTGTTGTTGTTGGTGGTGGTGGTCTGATGATAAAGACCGCCACTCTGGCATCACTCCGGCATAACTGGGTGCAAGCTGGGAACGCTGGCTGCACCCTGGCATCATTCTGGGTTGACTGCGGGATCACTGGGGACACTCGGTTGGCTACTTGCCGCCATCTGACCAAGATGGCGGCAGCGGCGCAGCCGCCATTTTTCCAAAATGTAGGCCTGGCTGTCCTCCATTTTGTCCAAGGTGGTGGCCAAGCTGGCCTCCATTTTGTCCAATGAGGTAGCCAAGCTGGCCTCCATTTTGTCCAATGAGGTAGCCAAGCTGGCCTCCATTTTGTCCAAGGCGGTGGCGACGCGGGCCTCATTTTGTACGGCATGGGAGCCGCGTGAGCGGCGAATTTTTTGAAAATGTTGGTCGCGCTCGCCCCCATTTTGTCCGGGACGGACTCCCCGCTGGCCTCCATTTGGTCCAAGCCCGGCTGCCGTCCCTGCAGCCGTGCTGCCCCTGTGCAAATACACTTCCAAATATACAAATACATCATAAATATACAGGTAATATATATATATTATAAACACAAGTTGTTGTTGTTGGTGGTGGTGGTCTGATGATAAAGACCGCCACTCTGGCATCACTCCGGCATGACTGGGTGCAACCTGGGAACCCTGGCTGCACCCTGGCATCATTCTGGGTTGACTGCGGGATCACTGGGGACACTCGGTTGGCTACTTGCCGCCATCTGACCAAGATGGCGGCAGCGGCGCAGCCGCCATTTTCCCAAAATGTTGGCCTGGCTGTCCTCCATTTCGTCCAATGAGGTAGCCAAGCTGGCCTCCATTTTGTCCAAGGCGGTGGCGACGCGGGCCTCATTTTGTACGGCATGGGAGCCGCGTGAGCGGCGAATTTTTTGAAAATGTTGGTCGCGCTCGCCCCCATTTTGTCCGGGACGGACTCCCCGCTGGCCTCCATTTGGTCCAAGCCCGGCTGCCGTCCCTGCAGCCGTGCTGCCCCTGTGCAAATACACTTCCAAATATACAAATACATCATAAATATACAGGTAATATATATATATTATAAACACAAGTTGTTGTTGTTGGTGGTGGTGGTCTGATGATAAAGACCGCCACTCTGGCATCACTCCGGCATAACTGGGTGCAAGCTGGGAACGCTGGCTGCACCCTGGCATCATTCTGGGTTGACTGCGGGATCACTGGGGACACTCGGTTGGCTACTTGCCGCCATCTGACCAAGATGGCGGCAGCGGCGCAGCCGCCATTTTTCCAAAATGTAGGCCTGGCTGTCCTCCATTTTGTCCAAGGTGGTGGCCAAGCTGGCCTCCATTTTGTCCAATGAGGTAGCCAAGCTGGCCTCCATTTTGTCCAATGAGGTAGCCAAGCTGGCCTCCATTTTGTCCAAGGCGGTGGCGACGCGGGCCTCATTTTGTACGGCATGGGAGCCGCGTGAGCGGCGAATTTTTTGAAAATGTTGGTCGCGCTCGCCCCCATTTTGTCCGGGACGGACTCCCCGCTGGCCTCCATTTGGTCCAAGCCCGGCTGCCGTCCCTGCAGCCGTGCTGCCCCTGTGCAAATACACTTCCAAATATACAAATACATCATAAATATACAGGTAATATATATATATTATAAACACAAGTTGTTGTTGTTGGTGGTGGTGGTCTGATGATAAAGACCGCCACTCTGGCATCACTCCGGCATGACTGGGTGCAACCTGGGAACCCTGGCTGCACCCTGGCATCATTCTGGGTTGACTGCGGGATCACTGGGGACACTCGGTTGGCTACTTGCCGCCATCTGACCAAGATGGCGGCAGCGGCGCAGCCGCCATTTTCCCAAAATGTTGGCCTGGCTGTCCTCCATTTCGTCCAATGAGGTAGCCAAGCTGGCCTCCATTTTGTCCAAGGCGGTGGCGACGCGGGCCTCATTTTGTACGGCATGGGAGCCGCGTGAGCGGCGAATTTTTTGAAAATGTTGGTCGCGCTCGCCCCCATTTTGTCCGGGACGGACTCCCCGCTGGCCTCCATTTGGTCCAAGCCCGGCTGCCGTCCCTGCAGCCGTGCTGCCCCTGTGCAAATACACTTCCAAATATACAAATACATCATAAATATACAGGTAATATATATATATTATAAACACAAGTTGTTGTTGTTGGTGGTGGTGGTCTGATGATAAAGACCGCCACTCTGGCATCACTCCGGCATAACTGGGTGCAAGCTGGGAACGCTGGCTGCACCCTGGCATCATTCTGGGTTGACTGCGGGATCACTGGGGACACTCGGTTGGCTACTTGCCGCCATCTGACCAAGATGGCGGCAGCGGCGCAGCCGCCATTTTTCCAAAATGTAGGCCTGGCTGTCCTCCATTTTGTCCAAGGTGGTGGCCAAGCTGGCCTCCATTTTGTCCAATGAGGTAGCCAAGCTGGCCTCCATTTTGTCCAAGGCGGTGGCGACGCGGGCCTCATTTTGTACGGCATGGGAGCCGCGTGAGCGGCGAATTTTTTGAAAATGTTGGTCGCGCTCGCCCCCATTTTGTCCGGGACGGACTCCCCGCTGGCCTCCATTTGGTCCAAGCCCGGCTGCCGTCCCTGCAGCCGTGCTGCCCCTGTGCAAATACACTTCCAAATATACAAATACATCATAAATATACAGGTAATATATATATATTATAAACACAAGTTGTTGTTGTTGGTGGTGGTGGTCTGATGATAAAGACCGCCACTCTGGCATCACTCCGGCATAACTGGGTGCAAGCTGGGAACGCTGGCTGCACCCTGGCATCATTCTGGGTTGACTGCGGGATCACTGGGGACACTCGGTTGGCTACTTGCCGCCATCTGACCAAGATGGCGGCAGCGGCGCAGCCGCCATTTTTCCAAAATGTAGGCCTGGCTGTCCTCCATTTTGTCCAAGGTGGTGGCCAAGCTGGCCTCCATTTTGTCCAATGAGGTAGCCAAGCTGGCCTCCATTTTGTCCAATGAGGTAGCCAAGCTGGCCTCCATTTTGTCCAAGGCGGTGGCGACGCGGGCCTCATTTTGTACGGCATGGGAGCCGCGTGAGCGGCGAATTTTTTGAAAATGTTGGTCGCGCTCGCCCCCATTTTGTCCGGGACGGACTCCCCGCTGGCCTCCATTTGGTCCAAGCCCGGCTGCCGTCCCTGCAGCCGTGCTGCCCCTGTGCAAATACACTTCCAAATATACAAATACATCATAAATATACAGGTAATATATATATATTATAAACACAAGTTGTTGTTGTTGGTGGTGGTGGTCTGATGATAAAGACCGCCACTCTGGCATCACTCCGGCATGACTGGGTGCAACCTGGGAACCCTGGCTGCACCCTGGCATCATTCTGGGTTGACTGCGGGATCACTGGGGACACTCGGTTGGCTACTTGCCGCCATCTGACCAAGATGGCGGCAGCGGCGCAGCCGCCATTTTCCCAAAATGTTGGCCTGGCTGTCCTCCATTTCGTCCAATGAGGTAGCCAAGCTGGCCTCCATTTTGTCCAAGGCGGTGGCGACGCGGGCCTCATTTTGTACGGCATGGGAGCCGCGTGAGCGGCGAATTTTTTGAAAATGTTGGTCGCGCTCGCCCCCATTTTGTCCGGGACGGACTCCCCGCTGGCCTCCATTTGGTCCAAGCCCGGCTGCCGTCCCTGCAGCCGTGCTGCCCCTGTGCAAATACACTTCCAAATATACAAATACATCATAAATATACAGGTAATATATATATATTATAAACACAAGTTGTTGTTGTTGGTGGTGGTGGTCTGATGATAAAGACCGCCACTCTGGCATCACTCCGGCATGACTGGGTGCAACCTGGGAACCCTGGCTGCACCCTGGCATCATTCTGGGTTGACTGCGGGATCACTGGGGACACTCGGTTGGCTACTTGCCGCCATCTGACCAAGATGGCGGCAGCGGCGCAGCCGCCATTTTCCCAAAATGTTGGCCTGGCTGTCCTCCATTTCGTCCAATGAGGTAGCCAAGCTGGCCTCCATTTTGTCCAAGGCGGTGGCGACGCGGGCCTCATTTTGTACGGCATGGGAGCCGCGTGAGCGGCGAATTTTTTGAAAATGTTGGTCGCGCTCGCCCCCATTTTGTCCGGGACGGACTCCCCGCTGGCCTCCATTTGGTCCAAGCCCGGCTGCCGTCCCTGCAGCCGTGCTGCCCCTGTGCAAATACACTTCCAAATATACAAATACATCATAAATATACAGGTAATATATATATATTATAAACACAAGTTGTTGTTGTTGGTGGTGGTGGTCTGATGATAAAGACCGCCACTCTGGCATCACTCCGGCATGACTGGGTGCAACCTGGGAACCCTGGCTGCACCCTGGCATCATTCTGGGTTGACTGCGGGATCACTGGGGACACTCGGTTGGCTACTTGCCGCCATCTGACCAAGATGGCGGCAGCGGCGCAGCCGCCATTTTCCCAAAATGTTGGCCTGGCTGTCCTCCATTTCGTCCAATGAGGTAGCCAAGCTGGCCTCCATTTTGTCCAAGGCGGTGGCGACGCGGGCCTCATTTTGTACGGCATGGGAGCCGCGTGAGCGGCGAATTTTTTGAAAATGTTGGTCGCGCTCGCCCCCATTTTGTCCGGGACGGACTCCCCGCTGGCCTCCATTTGGTCCAAGCCCGGCTGCCGTCCCTGCAGCCGTGCTGCCCCTGTGCAAATACACTTCCAAATATACAAATACATCATAAATATACAGGTAATATATATATATTATAAACACAAGTTGTTGTTGTTGGTGGTGGTGGTCTGATGATAAAGACCGCCACTCTGGCATCACTCCGGCATGACTGGGTGCAACCTGGGAACCCTGGCTGCACCCTGGCATCATTCTGGGTTGACTGCGGGATCACTGGGGACACTCGGTTGGCTACTTGCCGCCATCTGACCAAGATGGCGGCAGCGGCGCAGCCGCCATTTTCCCAAAATGTTGGCCTGGCTGTCCTCCATTTCGTCCAATGAGGTAGCCAAGCTGGCCTCCATTTTGTCCAAGGCGGTGGCGACGCGGGCCTCATTTTGTACGGCATGGGAGCCGCGTGAGCGGCGAATTTTTTGAAAATGTTGGTCGCGCTCGCCCCCATTTTGTCCGGGACGGACTCCCCGCTGGCCTCCATTTGGTCCAAGCCCGGCTGCCGTCCCTGCAGCCGTGCTGCCCCTGTGCAAATACACTTCCAAATATACAAATACATCATAAATATACAGGTAATATATATATATTATAAACACAAGTTGTTGTTGTTGGTGGTGGTGGTCTGATGATAAAGACCGCCACTCTGGCATCACTCCGGCATAACTGGGTGCAAGCTGGGAACGCTGGCTGCACCCTGGCATCATTCTGGGTTGACTGCGGGATCACTGGGGACACTCGGTTGGCTACTTGCCGCCATCTGACCAAGATGGCGGCAGCGGCGCAGCCGCCATTTTTCCAAAATGTAGGCCTGGCTGTCCTCCATTTTGTCCAAGGTGGTGGCCAAGCTGGCCTCCATTTTGTCCAATGAGGTAGCCAAGCTGGCCTCCATTTTGTCCAATGAGGTAGCCAAGCTGGCCTCCATTTTGTCCAAGGCGGTGGCGACGCGGGCCTCATTTTGTACGGCATGGGAGCCGCGTGAGCGGCGAATTTTTTGAAAATGTTGGTCGCGCTCGCCCCCATTTTGTCCGGGACGGACTCCCCGCTGGCCTCCATTTGGTCCAAGCCCGGCTGCCGTCCCTGCAGCCGTGCTGCCCCTGTGCAAATACACTTCCAAATATACAAATACATCATAAATATACAGGTAATATATATATATTATAAACACAAGTTGTTGTTGTTGGTGAGAGTGAGATCACACTAATATTTGTGGTTTTGATTCACGGTGAGAGTGAGATCACACTAATATTTATGGTTTTGATTCACGGTGAGAGTGAGATCACACTAATATTTATGGTTTTGATTCACGGTGAGAGTGAGATCACACTAATATTTATGGTTTTGATTCAGGGTGAGAGTGAGATCACACTATTGTTTGTAGTTTTGATTCAGGGTAAGAGTGAGATCACACTAATGTATATGGTTTTGATTCAGGGTGAGAGTGAGATCACACTATTGTTTGTAGTTTTGATTCAGGGTGAGAGTGAGATCACACTAATGTTCCTAGTTTTGATTCACATTGAGAGTGAGATCACACTAATGTTTATGGTTTTGATTCAGGGTGAGAGTGAGATCACACTATTGTTTGTAGTTTTGATTCTGGGTGAGAGTAATCTCACACTAATGTTCCTAGTTTTGATTCACATTGAGAGTGAGATCACACTCATGTTCCTGATTTTGATTCTGGGTGAGAGTGAGATCACACTAATGTTTCTGGTTTTGATTCAGGGTGAGAGTGAGATCACACTAATGTTCCTGGTTTTGATTCAGGGTGAGAGTGAGATCACAATAATGTTCCTGGTTTTGATTCAGGGTGAGAGTGAGATCACACTAATGTTCCTAGTTTTGATTCACATTGAGAGTGAGATCACACTAATGTTTATGGTTTTGATTCAGGGTGAGAGTGAGATCACACTATTGTTTGTAGTTTTGATTCTGGGTGAGAGTAATCTCACACTAATGTTCCTAGTTTTGATTCACATTGAGAGTGAGATCACACTCATGTTCCTGATTTTGATTCTGGGTGAGAGTGAGATCACAGTAATGTTTGTGGATTTGATTCAAGGTGAGTGTGAGATCACACTATTGTTCCAGATTTTGATTCAGGTTGAGAGAGAGATCACACGAACGTTCCTGGATTTGATTCAGAGTGAGAGTGAGATCACACTAATGTTCCTGGGTGTGATTCACAGTGAGAGTGAGATCACACTAATGTTCCTGGTTTTGATTCATGGTGTGAGTGAGATCACACTAATATTTGTGGTTTTGATTCAGGGTGAGGGTGAGATCACACTAATATTTGTGGTTTTGATTTAGGGTGAGTGTAAGATCACACTAATGTTTGTGGTTTTGATTCACGGTGAGAGTGAGATCACACTAATATTTATGGTTTTGATTAAGGGTGAGAGTGAGATCACACTATTGTTTGTGTGTTTGATTCAGGGTAAGAGTGAGATCACACTAATGTTCCTAGTTTTGATTCAGGGTGAGAGTAATCTCACACAAATGTTCCTAGTTTTGATTCACATTGAGAGTGAGATCACACTCATGTTCCTGATTTTGATTCTGGGTGAGAGTGCAATCACACAAATGTTTCTGGTTTTTATTCAGGGTGAGAGTGAGGTGACACTCATTTTCCTGGTTTTGATTGAGGGTAAGAGTGAGATCACACTTATGTTCCGTGTTTTTATTCAGTCTGAGAGTGAGATTACACTAATGATTGTGAATTTGACTCAGGCTGATAGTGAGATCACACTAATGTTTGTGATTTTGTTTCAGTTTGATAGTGAGATCACACTAATGTTTGTGATTTTGATTCGGGGTGAGAGTGAGATCACACTAATGTTCCTGGATTTGATTCAGGGTGAGAGTGAGATCACACTAATGTTTGTGGTTTTGATTCACGGTGAGAGTGAGATCACACTAATATTTATGGTTTTGATTCAGGGTGAGAGTGAGATCACACTATTGTTTGTGTGTTTGATTCAGGGTGAGAGTGAGATCACACTAATGTTTATGGTTTTGATTCAGGGTGAGAGTGAGATCACACTATTGTTTGTAGTTTTGATTGTGGGTGAGAGTAATCTCACACTAATGTTCCGAGTTTTGATTCAGAGTGAGAGTGAGATCACACTCATGTTCCTGATTTTGATTCTGGGTGAGAGTGAGATCACACAAATGTTTCTGGTTTTTATTCAGGGTGAGAGTGAGTTCACACTAATGTTTCTGGTTTTGATTCAGGGTGAGAGTGAGATGACACTCATTTTCCTGGTTTTGATTGAGGGTAAGAGTGAGATCGCACTTATGTTCCGTGTTTTTATTCAGTCTGAGAGTGAGATCACACTAATGTTCCTGGATTTGATTCAGGGTGAGAGTGAGATCACACTAATGTTTGTGGTTTTGTTTCAAGGTGAGAGTGAGATCACACCAATGTTCCTTGTTTCGATTCAGGGTGAGAGTGAGGTCACACTAATGTTCCAGGTTTTGATTCACAGTGAGAGAGAGATCACACTAATGTTTGTGGTTTTGATTCATGTTGTGAGTGAGATCACACTAATATTTGTGATTTTGTTGCAGCATGAGAGGGAGATCACACGAATGTTTGTGGTTTTGATTCAGTGTGAGACAGAGATCACATTAATGTTTGTGGTTTTGATTCACAGTGAGAGTGAGATCACACTCTTGTTCCTGGTTTTGATTGGGTGAGAGTGAGATCACACTAATGTTTGTGATTTTCGTTCAGGTTGAGCGTGAGTTTACACTAATGTTTGTGGCTTTGATTCAGGGTGAGATTGAGATCACACTAATGAACCTGGTTTTGATTCATGGTCAGAATGACATCACACTAATGTTCCTGGTTTTGTATGAGGTTGAGAGTGAGATCACATTAATATTTGTGATTTAATTCAGGGTCAGAGTGAGATCAAAGTAAAGTTTGTGGTTTTGATTCATGGTGAGTTTTCATTGCACGAATATTTGTGATTTTGATTCAGGGTAAGAGTCAGATCACAATAATATTTCTGATTTTGTTTCAGCGTGAGAGTGAGATCACACTAATGTTTGTGGTTTTGATTCAGGGTGAGAGTGAGATCACACCAATGTTTGTGGTTTTGATTCAGGGTGAGAGTGAGATCACACTAATGTTTCTGATTTTGATTCACAGTGAGAGTGAGATCACACTCTTGTTCCTGGTTTTGATTCTGGGTGAGACTGAAATCACACTAATGTTTGTGGTTTTGATACAAGGCGAGAGTGAGAATGCACTAATGTTCCTGATTTTTATTCAGGGTGAGATTGAGGTCACACTCACGTTTGTGGTTTTGATTCAGGGTGAGAGTGAGATCACACTAATGTTTGTGGTTTTGATTCAGAGTGAGAGTGAGATCACACTAATGTTTGTGGTTTTGATTCAGGCTGAGAGTGAGTTCACACTAATGTTCCTGGTTTTGATTGGGTGAGAGTGAGATCACACTAATGTTCCTGGTTTGGATTCAGAGTGAGAGTGAGATCACACTAATGTTTGTGATTTTCATTCAGGGTGAGAGTGAGAGCACACTAATGTTCCTGGTTTTGATTCAGGGTGAGACTGAGATCACACTTATGTTCCTGATTTTCATTCAGGTTCAGCGTGAGTTCACACTAATGTTTGTGGCTTTGATTCAGTGTGAGATTGAGATCACACTAATGTTTGTGGATTTGATTCACGGTGAGAGTGAGTGCACACGAAAGTACCCGGTTTTGAATCACGTGAGAGTGAGATCACACTCATGTTCCTGGTTTGGATTCATGTTGAGAGTGAGATCACACCAATGTTTGTGGTTTTGATTCAGGGTGAGAGTGAGATCACACTAAAGTTCCTGGTTTTGATTCAGGGTGAGAGTGAGATCACACTAAAGTTCCTGGTTTTAATTCATGTTGAGAATGAGATCACACCAATGTTTGTGGTTTTGATTCAGGGTGAGAGTGAGATCACACTAATATTTGTGAGTTTGATTCAGGGTAAAAGTCAGATCATTCTCATATTAATTCAGGGTGAGAGTGAGATCACACTCATGTTTGTGGTTTTGATTCAGGGTGAGAGTGAGATCACACTAATGTTTGTGGTTTTGATTCAGGGTGAGAGTGAGATCACACTAATGTTTGTGGTTTTGATTCAGGGTGAGAGTGAGATCACACTAATGTTTGTGGTTTTGATTCAGGGTGAGACAGAGATCACACGAATATTCCTGATTTTGAATCAATGTGAGAGTGAGATCACAGAAATGTTCCTGGTTTTGATTCAGGGTGAGAGTGAGATTGCACGAATGTTCCTGGTTTTGATTCAGGGTGAGAGTGAGATTGCATGAATGTTCCTGGTTTTGATTCTTGTTGTGAGTGCGATCACACTAATACTTTGAGCTTGATTCAGGGTAACAGTCAGATCACACTCATATTTGTGATTTTAATTCACGGTGAGAGTGAGGGCCAGGTGATATTTGTGGTTTCGATCCAGGGTGAGAGTGAGATCACACTAATGTTCCTGGGTTTGATTCAGGGTGAGAGTGAGATCACACAAATGTTAGTGGTTTTGATTCTGGTTGAGAGTGAGATCACACTAGTTTTCCAGGTTTTGATTCACGGTGAGAGTGAGTTGACACCAATGTTTGTGGGTTTGATTTTGGGTGAGAGTGAGATCACACTCATGTTCCTGGTTTTGATTCACGGTGAGAGTGAGATCACACTAATATTTGTGATTTTGATCCAGGGTGAGAGTGAGATCACACTAATGTTCCTGATTTTCATTCAGGTTGAGCGTGAGTTCACACTAATGTTTGTGGCTTTGATTCAGTGTGAGATTGTGATCACACTAATGTTTGTGAGTTTGATTCAGGGTGAGAGAGAGATCACACCAATGTTCCTGGTTTTGAATCACGTGACAGTGAGAGCACACTAATGTACCTGGTTTTAATTGAGGGTGAGAGTGAGATCACACTAATGTTTGTGTTTTCGATTCTGGTTGAGAGTGAGATCACACTAATGTTTGTGGTTTTGATTCACAGTGAGAGTGAGATCACACTCATGTTCCTGGTTTTGATTCTGGGTGAGAGTGAAATCACACTAATGTTTGTGGTTTTGATACAAGGTGAGGGTGAGAATGCACTAATGTTCCTGATTTTTATTCAGGTGAGAGTGAGATCACACTAATGTTTGTGGTTTTGATTCAGGGTGAGAGTGAGATCACACTAATTTTTTTAAGGTTTTGATTCAGGGTGAGATTGAGGTCACACTAATGTTTGTGGTTTTGATTCAGGGTGAGTGTGAGATCACACTAATGTTCCTGGTTTTGATTCAGGGTGAGAGTGAGATCACACTAATGTTTGTGGTTTTGATTCAGGGTGAGACAGAGATCACACAAATATTCCTGATTTTGAATCAATGTGAGAGTGAGATCACAGATATGTTCCTGATTTTGAATTCAGGATGAGAGTGAGATCACACTAATGTTCCTGGTTTTGATTCTTGTTGTGAGTGCGATCACACTAATACTTTGAGCTTGATTCAGGGTAACAGTCAGATCACACTCATATTTGTGATTTTAATTCACGGTGATATTTGTGGTTTCGATTCAGGGTGAGAGTGAAATCACACTAATGTTTGTGGTTTTGGTTCAGGGTGAGATTGAGATCACACTAATGTTCCTGGGTTTGATTGAGGATGAGAGTGAGATCACACTAATGTTTGTGGTTTTGATTCAGGGTGAGAGTGAGATCACACTAATGTTCCTGGGTTTGATTGAGGATGAGAGTGAGATCACACTAATGTTTGTGGTTTTGATTCAGGGTGAGAGTGACAATGCACTAATGTTGCTGATTTTGATTCAGAGTGAGAGTGAGATCACACCAGTGTTGTGGGTTTGATTCACGGTGAGAGTGAAATCACATGAATGTTTGTGGTTTTGATTCAGGTGAGAGTGAGGTCACACTAATATTTGTGACTTTGATTCTGGGTGAGAGTGAGATCACACTAATATTCCTGGTTTTGATTCAGGGTGAGTGTGAGATCACACTAATGTTTGTGGTTTTGATTCAGAGTGAGAGTGAGATCACACCAATGTTCCTGGTTTTGATTCATGGTGTGCGTGAGATCACACTAATATTTGTGGTTTTGATTCAGGGTGAGAGTGAGATCACACTAATGTTCCTGGTTTTGATTCACATTGAGAGTGAGATCACACTAATGTTCCTGGTTTTGATTCAGTATCAGAATGAGATCACACTAATATTTATGGTTTTTTCCAGTGTGAGAGTGAGATCACAGAAATTTTCTTGATTTTGATTCAGGGTGAGAGTGAGATCACACCAATGTTCCTGGTTTTGATTCAGGGTGAGTGTGAGATCACACTAATATTTGTGACTTTGATTCTGGGTGAGAGTGAGATCACACTAATATTCCTGGTTTTGATTCAGGGTGAGTGTGAGATCACACTAATGTTTGTGGTTTTGATTCAGAGTGAGAGTGAGATCACACCAATGTTCCTGGTTTTGATTCATGGTGTGAGTGAGATCACACTAATATTTGTGGTTTTGATTCAGGGAGAGAGTGAGATCACACTAATGTTCCTGGTTTTGATTCACATTGAGAGTGAGGTCACACTCATGTTTGTGGGGTTTTTTCTGGGTGAAAGTTAGATCACACTAACGTTACTGGTTTTGATTCACATTGAGAGTGAGATCACACTAATGTTCCTGGTTTTGATTCAGTATCAGAATGAGATCACACTAATATTTATGGTTTTTTCCAGTGTGAGAGTGAGATCACAGAAATTTTCTTGATTTTGATTCAGGGTGAGAGTGAGATCACACCAATGTTCCTGGTTTTGATTCAGGGTGAGTGTGAGATCACACTAATATTTGTGACTTTGATTCTGGGTGAGAGTGAGATCACACTAATATTCCTGGTTTTGATTCAGGGTGAGTGTGAGATCACACTAATGTTTGTGGTTTTGATTCAGAGTGAGAGTGAGATCACACCAATGTTCCTGGTTTTGATTCATGGTGTGAGTGAGATCACACTAATATTTGTGGTTTTGATTCAGGGAGAGAGTGAGATCACACTAATGTTCCTGGTTTTGATTCACATTGAGAGTGAGGTCACACTCATGTTTGTGGGGTTTTTTCTGGGTGAAAGTTAGATCACACTAACGTTACTGGTTTTGATTCACATTGAGAGTGAGATCACACTAATGTTCCTGGTTTTGATTCAGTATCAGAATGAGATCACACTAATATTTATGGTTTTTTCCAGTGTGAGAGTGAGATCACAGAAATTTTCTTGATTTTGATTCAGGGTGAGAGTGAGATCACACCAATGTTCCTGGTTTTGATTCAGGGTGAGTGTGAGATCACACTAATATTTGTGACTTTGATTCTGGGTGAGAGTGAGATCACACTAATATTCCTGGTTTTGATTCAGGGTGAGTGTGAGATCACACTAATGTTTGTGGTTTTGATTCAGAGTGAGAGTGAGATCACACCAATGTTCCTGGTTTTGATTCATGGTGTGAGTGAGATCACACTAATATTTGTGGTTTTGATTCAGGGTGAGAGTGAGATCACACTAATGTTCCTGGTTTTGATTCACATTGAGAGTGAGACCACACTCATGTTCCTGATTTTGAATCTGGGTGAGAGTGAGATCACACTCATGTTTGTGGTTTTCATTCAGGGTGAGAGTGAGATGACACTCATTTTCCTTGTTTTGATTGAGGGTAAGAGTGAGATCACACTTATGTTCCGTGTTTTTATTCAGTCTGAGAGTGAGATTACACTAATGATTGTGAATTTGACTCAGGCTGATAGTGAGATCACACTAATGTTTGTGATTTTGTTTCAGTTTGAGAGTGAGATCACACTAATGTTTGTGATTTTGATTCGGGGTGAGAGTGAGATCACACCAATGTTCCTGGTTTTAATTCAGTGTGAGAGTGAGATCACAGTAATGTTCGTGATTTTGATTCTGGGTGAGAGTGAGATCACACTAATGTTCGTGATTTTGATTCTGGGTGAGAGTGAGATCACACTAATGTTCTGTGTTTTTATTCAGTCTGAGAGTGAGATTACACTAATGATTGTGAATTTGACTCAGGCTGAGAGTGAGATCACACTAATGTTTGTGATTTTGTTTCAGTTTGAGAGTGAGATCACACTAATGTTTGTGATTTTGTTTCAGTTTGAGAGTGAGATCACACTAATGTTTCCGGTTTTGATTCAGGGTGAGAGTGAGATCACACTCATGTTCCTGGTTTTGATTCAGGGTGAGAGTGAGATCACACTAATGTTCCTGGTTTTGATTCAGTGTGAGAGTGGGATCACACTAATGTTCGTGATTTTGTTTCTGGGTGAGAGTGAGATCACACTAATGTTTCCGGTTTTGATTCAGGGTGAGAGTGAGATCACACTTATGGTCCTGGTTTTGATTCTGGGTGAGTGAGATCACAGAAATTTTCTTGATTTTGATTCAGGGTGAGAGTGAGATCACACTAATATTTGTGACTTTGTTTCTGGGTGAGAGTGAGATCACACTAATGTTCCTGGTTTTGATTCAGAGTGAGAGTGAGATCACATGAATGTTCCTGGTTTTGATTCAGAGTGAGAGTGAGATCACACCAATGTTCCTGGTTTTGATTCAGAGTGAGAGTGAGATCACATGAATGTTCCTGGTTTTGATTCAGAGTGAGAGTGTGATCACAGTAATGTTTGTGGTTTTGTTTCATGGTGTGAGTGAGATCACACTAATATTTGTGGTTTTGATTCAGGGTGAGAGTGTGATCACACTAATATTTGTGGTTTTGATTCAGGTTGAGAGTGAGATCACACTCATGTTCCTGATTTTGATTCAGGGTGAGAGTGAGATCACAATAATGTTTGTGGTTTTGATTCTGGGTGAGAGTGAGATCACACTTATGTTCCTGGTTTTGATTCAGGGTGAGAGTGAGATCACACTAATGTTCCTGGTTTTGATTCAGGGTGAGAGTGAGATCACACTAATGTTCCTGGTTTTGATTCAGGGTGAGAGTGAGATCACACTAATGTTCGTGATTTTGATTCTGGGTGAGAGTGAGATCACACTAATGTTTCCGGTTTTGATTCAGGGTGAGAGTGAGATCACACTTATGTTCCTGGTTTTGATTCAGGGTGAGAGTGAGATCACACTAATATTTGTGGTTTTGATTCTGGGTGAGAGTGAGATCACACTAATGTTCCTGGTTTTGATTCAGGATGAAAGTGAGATCACACTAAAGTTTGTGATTTTATTTCAGCGTGAGAGGGAGATCACACTATTGTTTGTGGTTTCTATTCTGGGTGAGAGTGAGATTACACTATTGTTTGTGGTTTTGATTCTGGGTGAGAGTGAGATCACACGAATGTTCCAGGTTTTGATTCACGGTGAGAGTGAGATCACACGAATATTTGTGATTATAATTCAGGGTGAGAGTGAGATCACACTAATATTTGTGATTTTGATTCTGGGTGAGAGTGAGTTCACACTCATGTTCCTGGTTTTGATTCACGGTGAGAGTGAGATCACACTCTTGTTCCGGGTTTTGATTCAGGGTGAGAGTGAGATCACACTAATGTTCCTGATTTTCATTCAGGTTGAGCGTGAGTTCACACTAATGTTCCTGGTTTTGAAACTACCACCGTGCTAAATGGGATAGATTCAGAACAGATCTAGCAGCTCAAAACTGGGCATCCATGAGGCGCTGTGGGCCATCAGTAGCAGCAGAATTGTATTCCAGCACAATCTGTAACCTCATGGCCCGGCATATTCCTCACTCTACCATTACCAACAAGCCAGGGGATCAACCCTGGTTCAATGAGGAGTGTAGAAGAGCATGCCAGGAGCAGCACCAGGCGTACCTAAAAATGAGGTGCCAACCTGGTGAAGCTACAGCTCAGGACTACATGCATGCTAAACAGCGGAAGCAACATGCTATAGACAGAGCTAAGCGATTCCACAACCAACGGATCAGGTCAAAGCTCTGCAGTCCTGCCACATCCAGTCGTGAATGGTGGTGGACAATTAAACAACTAACGGGAGGAGGAGGCTCTGCAAACATCCCCATCCTCAATGATGGCGGAGTCCAGCACGTGAGTGCAAAAGACAAGGCTGAAGCGTTTGCAACGATCTTCAGCCAGAAGTGCCGAGTGGATAATCCATCTCAGCATCCTCCCAATATCCCCACCATCATGGAAGCCAGTCTTTGGCCAATTCGATTCACTCCACGTGATATCAAGAAACGGCTGAGTGCACTGGATACAGCAAAGGCTATGGGGCCCGACAACATCCCAGCTGTAGTGCTGAAGACTTGTGCTCCAGAACTCGCTGCGCCTCTAGCCAAGCTGTTCCAGTACAGCTACAACACTGGCATCTACCCGACAATGTGGAAAATTGCCCAGGTATGTCCTGTCCACAAAAAGCAGGACAAATCCAATCCGGCCAATTACCGCCCCATCAGTCTACTCTCAATCATCAGCAAAGTGATGGAAGGTGTCATCGACAGTGCTATCAAGCGGCACTTACTCACCAATAACCTGCTCACCGATGCTCAGTTTGGGTTCCGCCAGGACCACTCGGCTCCAGACCTCATTACAGCCTTGGTCCAAACATGGACAAAAGAGCTGAATTCCAGAGGTGAGGTGAGAGTGACTGCCCTTGACATCAAGGCAGCATTTGACCGAGTGTGGCACCAAGGAGCCCGAGTAAAATTGAAGTCAATGGGAATCAGGGGGAAAACTCTCCAGTGGCTGGAGTCATACCTAGCACAAAGGAAGATGGTAGTGGTTGTTGGAGGCCAATCGTCTCAGCCCCAGGGCATTGCTGCAGGAGTTCCTCAGGGTAGTGTCCTAGGCCCAACCATCTTCAGCTGCTTCATCAATGACCTTCCCTCCATCATAAGGTCAGAAATGGGGATGTTCGCTGATGACTGCACAGTGTTCAGTTCCATTCGCAACCCCTCAAATAATGAAGCAGTCCCAGCCCGCATGCAGCAAGACCTGGACAACATCCAGGCTTGGGCTCATAAGTGGCAAGTAACATTCGCGCCAGATAAGTGCCAGGCAATGACCATCTCCAACAAGAGACAGTCTAACCACCTCCCCTTGACATTCAACGGCATTACCATCACCGAATCCCCCACCATCAACATCCTGGGGGTCACCATTGACCAGAAACTTAACTGGACCAGCCATATAAATACTGTGGCTATGAGAGCAGGTCAGAGGCTGGGTATTCTGCGGCGAGTGACTCACCTCCTGACTCCCCAAAGCCTTTCCACCATCTACAAGGCACAAGTCAGGAGTGTGATGGAATATTCTCCACTTGCTTGGATGAGTGCAGCTCCAACAACACTCAAGAAGCTCGACACCATCCAAGATAAAGCAGCCCGCTTGATTGGCACCCCATCCACCACACTAAACATTCACTCCCTTCACCACTGGCGCACAGTGGCTGCAGTGTGTACCATCCACAGGATGCACTGCAGCAACTCGCCAAGGCTTCTTCGACAGCACCTCCCAAACCCGCGACCTCTACCACCTAGAAGGACAAGAGCAGCAGGTACATGGGAACAACACCACCTGCACGTTCCCCTCCAAGTCACACACCATCCCGACTTGGAAATATATCGCCGTTCCTTCATTGTCGCTGGGTCAAAATCCTGGAACTCCCTTCCTAACAGCACTGTGGGAGAACCGTCACAACACGGACTGCAGCGGTTCAAGAAGGCGGCTCACCACCACCTTCTCGAGGGCAATTAAGGATGGGCAATAAATGCTGGCCTCGCCAGCGACGCCCACATCCCATGAACGAATAATTAAAAAAAACAGGGTGAGAGTGAGATCACACTAACGTTTGTGGTTTTGATTCAGGATGAGAGTGAGATCACACTAATGTTCCTGGTTTTGATTCAGGGTGAGAGTGAGATCACACTAATGTTCCTGGTTTTGATTCAGGGTGAGAGTGAGATCACACTAATGTTCCTGATTTTCATTCAGGTTGAGCGTGAGTTCACACTAATGTTCCTGGTTTTGAAACAGGGTGAGAGTGAGATCACACTAATATTTGTGGCTTTGATTCAGGGTGAGATTGAGATCACACTAATGTTTGTAAGTTTGATTCAGGGTGAGAGTGAGATCACACTAATGTTCCTGGTTTTGAATCACGTGAGAGTGAGATCACACTAATGTTCCTGGTTTTAATTGAGGGTGAGAGTGAGATCACACTAATGTTTGTGTTTTCGATTCTGGTTGAGAGTGAGATCACACTAATGTTTGTGGTTTTGATTCACAGTGAGAGTGAGATCACACTAATGTTTGTGGTTTTGATACAAGGTGAGGGTGAGAATGCACTAATGTTTGTGATTTTGATTCAGGGTGAGAGTGAGATCACATTAATGTTTGTGGTTTTGATTCAGGGTGAGTGTTAGATCACACTAATGTTTGTGGTTTTGATTCAGGGTGAGTGTTAGATCACACTTAAGTTCCTGTTTTTGTTTCAATTGCGAGTGAGATCACACTAATGTTCCTGGTTTTGATTTCGGGTGAGAGTGAGATCACACTAATGTTTTGTCGTGATTTCCCTTCCTGCAGGGCCCAACTGGGAAGCCTGGTCTGCCTGGAATCCCTGGTGCTGATGGTCCTCCTGTAAGTATCCACAGTCGATCTATCCTACATTCAGTGAGCCCTGCACACTTTGTTGATCGACTCAGCGATAACGGGTCATTTCCTTTATGGACTGAATGGGGAGGGGGAGTGGGCGGGTTGGTCTGGGTACCGGACGTTTTAACCCTTTGAGCATCGTGGATGAGCCGACTGCTTGCCGCTCATCCTTGGAGAAGGCTTGGCTTTGTGATCATGTTGTCCCTGCGGTGAAAGGTTTGGAGCTTGGAACTGGGTCAGTGCTGTGTCGCCGTCTCCGCAATCTGAATCCCCAAGCCAGGCAAGGCTGCAGTGCCCCTGGGCACTGTTCATAATTGACCAGCCGGCTCAATGGTGGGGCCTGGAGGGGTAGGCCTGTCACGCGGGGTGGGTGGGGTGAGGCTGGTGAGAGGAGGCTGGGATCCTTTTAACTTGGCTTCAGATAGCCCTGTGAACCTAATGCGCCGTGTATTCCTGGTTGGACAAGCGGCAGACAGTGTGGTCACTGGCTGCGTCTCCTCCTGGGCCTGTCAAGGCTTGACACGGTCGAGCCAACAGTACGACATTGACATCGCAAGGACCTTCTGTTCAAGGCTCTTTTGGTGAAGTGGGAATGAAGGATCGATTTCTTGGAGCTCTCTGTGCTAAAAACCTTTCCCTGCAGTTCCATCAGGAGATTAACCGAATGGGCATTATGATGGCGTAAATTCGACACGAGGAACGAGCCAGATGGACCGAACAACCTCTTAGAGTCATAGAGTCATAGAGTCATACAGCACGGATAGAGGCCCTTCGGCCCATCGTGTCCGCGCCGGCCATCAGCCCTGTCTACTCTAATCCCATATTCCAGCATTTGGTCCGTAGCCTTGTATGCTATGGCATTTCAAGTGCTCATCCAAATGCTTCTTAAATGTTGTGAGGGTTCCTGCCTCCACAACCCTTTCAGGCAGTGAGTTCCAGACTCCAACCACCCTCTGGGTGAAAAAGTTCTTTCTCAAATCCCCTCTAAACCTCCCGCCTTTTACCTTGAATCTATGTCCCCTTGTTATAGTACCCTCAACGAAGGGAAAAAGCTCCTTAGTATCCATCCTATCTGTGCCCCTCATAATTTTGTACACCTCAATCATGTCCCCCCTCAGCCTCCTCTGCTCCAAGGAAAACAAACCCAATCTTCCCAGTCTCTCTTCATAGCTGAAGCGCTCCAGCCCTGGTAACATCCTGGTGAATCTCCTCTGCACCCTCTCCAAAGCCCTTGCTTCCTCCTCTTCTCCCTGAAAGGAACGTGGTGTCCTATAACACAGAAGGAGGCCTTTCGGCCCGTCGTGCCTGTGCCAGCTCTCTGAAAGAGCTGTCCAATTAGTCCCCCTCCTCACTGCTCTTTCCCCCTCTCCCTCAAATTTTCCCTTCTTAAGTATAAATCCAATTCCCGTTGATGGAATAAAAATTATTCCAGTGGCGTGGACAGGATTTTTTTGGCGGAGTGGTAGGGCTGGTGTTCGGAGCTTGTTAAACCAAACAAGACTAAAAATTGCTTCAAATAGTCTATTTTTCAAATCGGAATTTCATTAATCTTGACAATTCAAATAAAACAAATGAATCGAAAAACACAGTCTTGTCGGACAAATGTTCGCTGGTCTATCAGTAACTTTGCCACAAATCACTGCGATATCCCGGCGAACATTTAGATGCGCAAGTCCAGCTAATCGGCTTTGACTGGTCGAATTGCGGAACTGACTCGCTCTGGAAGAAGTTGCGATGTTTCTGCGTCCTGTCCAGTGAGCGAGGGCACGTCCTTTCAAAAGAAGGAGTTGTCCCATTTTTTTAAAAAAATAACAAACGGTGGCGATTTCAGGGTGTTCGAGCTCCCTGCCTGCGTTGCGAGTTTAACTCTTCGACTGCCAGTGGACAAGGGACATCTCAGCCTCCCTGGGCAGACCAGTTGTCAGCTCAGGCAGTGCGATATTGAAGCAAGCACTGATATTACTGTATTAAAGCCACTCAAAGATCAGGAGGCAGCTTTATGAGACTCGTGGGTTCGTGTGGAAAATTATAAACAGCATTATTAACACTTTCGTTTTCTCAAAATTAAGGGTAACCAAAAAATTAAGCTTTGACGATAAGTTTTCCAGAGTCTTCAACTGCCCCTCTTCCAGGAGCTGTGACATCATCTTATTAATTGTGGAGATTATTTACTGGTGTTACATTTTGTTTTGCTCGTGGTGGCCATGTGACCTCTGACCTTTATTGGTGATCTCTGACCCCCCCCCCCCCGACCTTTGTCAGTGCGTGCTCCTTTACCTCTGACCTGTGTTTTCATTCTTTACAGGGTCACCCGGGTAAAGAAGGCCCAACAGGTTCCAAAGGTAACCAGGTACGTCATCGGGGCTTGGCTTGGGCAAAGGAAGGGTTACTCGTTTTTGTTTACTTCACGGAGATGAGTGGAGACGTTTTTTTTTTAAATGAATCCTTGAAGGCTGTAAATTCAGACTCGTTCATGGACTGTGGGCACATAATCTATCTGACACTTCGTGCCCTGCTGGGGGAGTGCTCCATTGTCAGAGACACCGTCCTTTGGATATAAAAGATCTCACGGCCGCTATCTCGGAGAACATCAGAGGAGTTCTCCCCAGTGTCCTGGGCCAATATTTATCCCTCAACCAACATCACTAAAAAACAGATTATCTGGTTAGTCATTGATTTGTGGGACCTTGCTGTGCGCAAATTGATTGCCCAATTTGCCTACATAACAACAGTGACTGCACTTCAAAAAGTAATTAATTGGCTGTGTAGCGCTTAGGGATGCTTTTTTTTATTTGTTATTTAAAGGATGCCCTTGAGGAGGAACTTTCTCTGACTGTTATGATGGGGGAGGCTGTGTACATTTAGTTGTGATTTTGCTTTGTTTTTCGTATCAGTTTTCCAATTTTCTCCCCCACTGTCTTAGCTCCCAATTAGAGGCAGGTCCCCCAAACAGTATTATCAGAGGTCGGCCAAAGGAGGCCAACCATGGGGAATCTCACTGAAGGACACAGGGATTCAACTGCATGTGGTCCCAGGCTGTACCCAGTCAAGTCTCACGGAGGGACACAGTGCACAGTAATACCTGGGTTCTGAAGGTGTGCTCAAATGCCAAATGCATCTCATAAAGATATAATACCACTCTACTGCTGGTTGTACCAGGCTGTACGAATCCAACACAAGTCTCACAAATCTTCTTTTCTCTAGAAAAGAGAAGACTGAGAGGTGACCTGATGGAGGTCTTTAAGATTATGAAAGGGTGGACGTAGAGAAGATGTGGGGGAGTCCAAAACTAGGGGCCATAACTATAAAATAGTCACTAATAAATCCAATAGAGAATTCAGGAGAAAATTCTTTACCCAGAGAGTGGTGAGAATGTGGAACTCGTTACCACCAGGAATAGTTGAGGCGACTAGAATAGATGCATTTAAGGGGAAGCTAGATAAACACATGAGGGAGAAAGGAATAGAAGGATATGCTGATGGGGTGAGATGAAGAGGGGTGGGAGGAGGCTCGTGTGGAGCATAAACACCGGCATAGACCAGTTGGGCCGAACGGCCTGTTTCTGTGCTGTAAACTCTATGTCATTCTATGTAAACAGAAGGCATGTCACAGAGATAGTCAGACCTTCCAATTCCTGTGTTGCCAGGGTCTGTCCAATCAATTGTTCTTTTAGGTGGAAATCATGATGTTCTTTAGCTCTGCATTTCCACTATTCGATGTGAGTGTGAGGCCCCAGTATTTAAGTGTGAGGCCCCCGGACTCCCTAGTGACAGTTCTAGAGAAGTGACAATGTTAGTAACATACAAAGTGAGACAGCTCCCCCTCTTCTCTGGGCCATGGTTTGTGTAACCACCTCTCTCTTGTTTGTCTCAGGGTCCTTCAGGTCCTCAAGGTCCCATTGGCTATCCTGGACCACGTGGTGTGAAGGTGAGCATCATCATCGAGCGAGATTGCCTGTATTTGTGAGTGAGCCTGAACCTGGTTGAGCCATGGTTTGCAGTCATCGGTCACTCGTAACCGTAACTAACTGTCCTTCTGTCTCTTTTAGGGATCTGAGGGAATCCGAGGGCTGATGGGACACAAAGGTGAAAAGGTGAGAACGTTTTCATCCAATTTTTGGTCTTCTCCATTTGAACAAGGTGCCAACAAGAGTTTACTGATTGGCCATCCTTTTCTTAGTTCCATCCTCCAACCCCTTTCTCCATCGTTTCTTATCTCTCTCCTATGGTCTGTGCTCCCCTGAGCTTTCCTCTCTCATTCCTCTCTGAGATCCATCTCCCTGTCCTCACCCTCTCTTCGTCGCACGCTCACAGTGTCGGGATCGAGGCTCATCGGCACCGTCCCCTGCTCTCTAACTCGTCCTTTCCTGGGCCTCAACACTGTGGGTCTCCTCAATATTCTCCCCTTCCTACAGTCTACAGGCTCTTAAAACCCAGGCCTGGCTTCAAACAACCAGCTGTATACCCGCCTTTAGCTCGTCTTCCCGGCTACCGCCATCCTCCAGGGTGGTGCCCCGTGGGCCTCGGCGTCTCCGCTATTCCCGCACAGGAGCCAGGTCCGCCTGGCACCGACCCGAGAGCATCGCGCCTGGCACAGTGACTGAGGCACTTTCTGGACAGATGGGAATGGCACCAGTTGGCACCAACCTGACACCGCTGGCCCCAGGCCCACTGCAGACCTCAGGAGTTGCTGTTTTTGTGTCATAACTGTGCCCACGTGCGGATATTTTGCCTGGGCGCTCCAGTTGAACCTTGTGGAATGGGCCAACTAGGAGGCATGCGTCAGTGCCACTGGGAGCCAATAGCTTCACCTGGCTTCCGGCAGGGCCAGGCAAGTGTGTGAAGGAGAAACTATTGAGATGACTGTAGTTTGTGTTATCACTGGGCAACGATGGGTTTGGATAATAGCCCTGCTGGGTGATGCTGACCAGAATTGAGAGGTAAATCAAGAAGTGGTGGGGAGAGGGGTGGGGGGGGGAGTGTCACACAGGGTGAGATTGTCGTCTTTACCCTCTGGGTGATAACATCGCCTGGGCAGAGCGCAGAGAGGAGGATCTGGTGGGGAGGATGGCCTGGTCCTTATAGAACCTGCCAGTTCTTCCATTCCTTTCCATTAGTTTCACCCGTGCTCGTGGGTCAGACTCTTGCCTTGGAATCAGGAGGTCATGGGTTCACTATCCCACTCCAGAGGCTTGAGTACATATTCTAGGCTGACATTCCAGTGCAGTGCCGATGGAGGTGCTGCAGTGTCGGAGGTGCCACCTTTCAGATGACACATTAAACCCAGGCCCCATCTACCCTCTCAGGTGGATGTAAAAGATCCCATGCCGCTATTTTTGCAGGGGAGTTCTCCCCGGTGTCCTGGGCCCGATATTTATCCCTCAACTAACATCACTAAAAGAACAGATTATCTGGTGATTTGTCTCATTGCTGTTTGTGGGATCTTGCTGTGCACAAATTGACTGCCGCGTCTCCTACATTACAACAGTGACTACACTTCAGAAGTACTTAATTGGCTGTAAAGCGCTTTGGGACGTCCTGAGGTTGTGGAAGGCGCTATATAAATGCAAGTTCTAGCGATTGTTTGTCGAGAGAGGTGGTGAACTTGCTTCTTGTATAACTCTGTTTCGCTGTAACTCACTCCCAATCTGTTGTGCTGCTTTATCCTAGGGTGAAGATGGCTTCCCAGGCTTCAAGGGAGACATGGGCCTCAAGGGTGAACGAGTAAGAGCACTGATTTAATTAACTCAGCTTGCGTTTCCCAAGGACAAAGGAAAATGTAGTAGGCCATATTTTGGAGATGTTATTGGCGTGTTATTAGGCTCTGAAGTTTCACTGGCTTGAAGTTTGCAACACTTTATTTTCAGGTAAACTGAATGAGATGACCCTGACGTCACTTTGTGAGGAATCCCGACACACTGACCTGGTGATAAAGTTGGCCAACTCCATGTTGGGAATCCCGAAAGCTGGGCCCATGGTTTCTGGTTTACAGTCATTGCCGTGAAAGACAATAAAGGCCCTTTATAGGCCACACCTTTTGGGTCTTTTTTATCATACAAGGGGGGGAAGGGTGTCACCATGGAAACAGTAGCAACAGACCATAGAATGTCATCCCAATATAGAGCAAGCAAAAATTTAAATCGTCATGGGAACAGGAAGAGGCCACTCAGCCCCTCGAGCCTGTTCCGCCATTCAATTAGATCATGGCTGATCTGTATCTTAACTCCATCTACCCGCCTTGGTTCCGCAACCCTTAATATCTAACGAAAATCTATCAGTCTCTGTTTTGAAATTTTCAATTGACCCCCAGCCTCAACAGCTTTTGGGGGGAGAGAGTTCCAGATTTCCACTCCCCTTTGTGTGAAGAAGAGCTTCCTGACATCACCCCTGAACGGCCGAGCTCTAAACTTAATGTTCTGCCCCCTTGTTCTGGGCCCCTGCACCAGAGGAAATAGTTTCTCTCCATCTAACCTATCAAATCCATTAATCATCTTAAACACCTCCATCACCCGTTAGTGACTTATATTTGTGAATAACACCCCAATGCCATTGGGCCCTGCTCTGCTTTGATCAATGATTTGTTTACACCAGTGATTAGACGGAGAGTCATAAAACCAGGACAGGATAAAGGAAGTGCACTGGACTGGAAGAAAACTTCTCCAAGAAGAAAACCACGCAAGAGAATATCGAGATCCTTGAAAACCCTCAGCCTTGGGATCTCGCAGCAATCTTTCTTGACGTCTGCAGCACGATTGGACCATTGCAACTGCTCAGCAGCAACAACCGTGGGACACGAGGGTATGGTGCTCGCTTATTTATAGACCAGTGAAGACCTGGAGCATCTCCAAGCAGCAGTACAAGCTCTTCATGAGATGCGATCGCTTTTTCCATTGAGAAGTGTGAGGGGCTTTTAATGGGTTTCCATTGAAGACCGTGATGAGTGTATGGAGATGTTTCAGAGATTCCTATGAGGGACTTTATGGGACTTTATAAGATTCTTCAAGGGCTGCGCTGAGAAAACATGTGACCTGCAAAAATCTTCAGCTGTTTGATTCACTCCTGAAAGAGTTGGAACGACCGATTGCTTTCGTTGAGTTTTTCCAAAGCACGCATTCCTTTGTCCCCAAGAAGTTAATCCCAACTCCTCATTACACGGGACATACTGGGAGCTTGATAGCCACGAGGCAGCCTCACTTTTAATAGACCAAAAACCCTAGGCTGGCTCCATCAGTCACTAGCTGTCCTGCTGGCAACTCCTAGAAAGAAGTCAGATACTGCATACATCAGGTGTCAGCCATGGCTCAGTGGGTAGAGCTCTCACCTCTGAGTTAGCAGGTTGTGGGTTCAAGTCCCCACTCCAGAAACTTGAGCATATAATCCAGGCTTACACTCCCAGTGCCGTACTGTGGGAGTGCTGCATTGTTGGTAGGTGCCGTCTTTCGGATGAGATGTTAAACCGAGGACACGTCTGCCCCTCTCAGGTGGATGTAAAAGATCCCATGGCTGCTATTTTGCAGCGGAGTTCTCCCCAATGTTTATCCCTCAACCAACATCACTAAAACAGATTATCTGGTCATTATCACATTGCTGTTTTTGGGACCTTGCTGTGCACAAATTGGCTGCCGGGTTTCCTACATTACAACAGTGAATACACTTCAAAAAGTACTTAATTGGCTGCAAAACGCTTTGGGATGTCCTGAGGTCGTGAAAGGTCTATCTACATATCTACCTTCAGCTCCTGGATATGTCAGCTCAAGGAAGGGTCCTTGGGTTGAGATGTTAAAATGAGGCCCTGTTTACCTTTTCAGGTGGACGTTGAAGATCCTGTGTCAAATTTGGAAGACAAGCAGGGAATTCTTCCCGGTGTCCTACCCAACGCTCGTCCCTCAACTAACGACACCAAAACACAGATTAAGTCTCTTTGCTGCTTTTGTGGGATCTTGCTGTGTGCAAAATGGCTGCCACCTCTTGCCTACATAACAATGGTCACTGCACTTCAAAGCAATTCATCGTGTGAGGCGTTTCAGGATACAAGGGCTAATCAGGAATATTAATACCGAGGCTGCCCTTTGACCTCTTGGGCTGAGTGTAATATGGGAAACGAGTCAGTAATTGGGAATTCCTGGGAAACGAGTCTGAATGAAGATAACTCTCAATAAGACACTGCCTTTCGGATCACTGTTTATACTGAGCATCCTCATACTGGCAATGCTCTTCCTCGAAGATCCTGAAAGTCCCCCAACAAATATTTTTCACCGGGGAGGTGCAGGGAGGGGTGATGAAAAGCCTCGGCCCCTCTCCGTTGTGTCCCATTGACCGGTGACCTCTGTCACTGGAAATATCTCGTCTGAAAAGATTGCGATAGTGACGTATTTTTAATTGTCTTTTCCTCTCAGGGTGAGCTCGGGCCAAGTGGTCCTCGAGGAGAGGATGGACCTGAAGGTCCCAAAGGGCGGGTGGGACCTCCAGGTGACCCGGGACCATTGGGTGCGACAGGTGAGAAGGTGAGAGACACTGTGGTACGGTGCACCCCAACTGGGTGAAGCATTCTTGTCAAAGTTAATGTCACGTGAGAGGGTTCTCTTCCCTCTTTCTTTTTCTTTCTTTCCTTTCCTTACTTCCAGGGTGATCCCTTCCCATAGATGATGAAATTGACCCTGAGCAGGGTGTTGTAGATGGATTGGAATTGGAGTTGGATCACTATTTCCTTCTGACCTCATATCCCCTCCATCACAAAGTCCGCCTACTTCCTGCTCCATAACATTCGACTCCTCCTCCCCTCCCTCAGCTCATTCTGTTGTTGAAACCTGAAGCCATTCCTTTGTGCCCTCCAGACTCGACTATTCCAATGTTCTCCCGGCCGGTTTCCCATCCTCCCCCCTCCTTAAACTCTGCTGCCCGTTTCCTATCTCACGCCAAGTCCTGCTCGCCCGTCACCCCCGTGCTCCCCATCTCCCCACCCCACGCTTCCAATTTCAAATTCTCATCCCTGTATTTAAATCCCTTCATGGTCTCGGCTCTCCCTATCTCTGTAACCTCCTCCAGCCCTCTGAGAACTCTCTGTTCCTCTGACTCTGGCCTCTTGTACATCTTCTGTTCCTCTGCTCCACCATTGGCCACCGTGCTTTCAGCCACCTAGGCCTTAAGCTCTGGAATTCCCTCCCTAAACCTCTCCGCCTCTCTCTCCTCCTTTAAGATGCTCCTTAAAACCTACCTCTTTGACCAAGCTTTTGGTCACCTGTCCTAATATCTCCTTAGGTGGCTCGGTGTCAAATTTTGTTTGATAATTGCTCCTGTGAAGCGCCTTGGGACGTTTTACTATGTTAAAGGCGCTATATAAATGCAAATTTTTGTAGTTGTTCATGGACAATGAATGTACAAGTCATATATATAACACGGGGTACTCTGTGTGTTGTGATTATTACTGTTTAACACCAACTATTTTCCTGTTTTTAGGGTAAACTCGGAGTTCCTGGTCTTCCTGGTTATCCCGGACGTCAGGGCCCCAAGGTAAGAACATCAATCTATCCCCAACAGTCCAGCACTGAATTACACAACACTTACAATGATCAATATATATTACATTCTGTATATATGTCATCTATTTAGGCATGTCTTTGAGTAATACTTGTTCCTTTGTATATGCGAGTACATATGTGTGTACATGCCTCTGTTTGTGTTTGGTTATGTGTGTATACGTCTTCTTTATGTGTGTGTCTCTCTGTATGCCTCTGTATATATGGGAGTGTGTGCATTTCTGCACTTTAGTATATCTCTTTGTGTGTCTGTATGTGCCTGTGTGTGTATGTGTGTCATTATGTGTGTGTGTGTGTCTATGTGTTTGTGTGTATGCATGTACCTATTTGTGTGTGTCTATGTATCTGTCTCTGCTTGTCTATGTACGTGTGTGTGTGTGTGTGTGTGTGTGTACCTGTATTTGTATAACTGTATGTGTATATACGTGTGTGTGTGTGTGCGCGCGCATATACCTGTGTGTGTCTTTGTACATGTGTGTGTGTATACACCTGTGTGTGTCTTTGTACCTGTGTATGTGTATGTGTGTGTGTATACTGTGTGTGTGTGTGTGTATATACACCTGTGTGTGTCTTTGTACCTGTGTATGTGTATGTGTGTGTATACTGTGTGTGTGTGTGTGTGTGTGTGTGTGTGTGTGTGTGTCTGTCTATGTACGTGTAGGTAGATAAATGGGGAATAATTAATGGACCAAACATCGTGAGTTCCTGACACGAGTGACCGACAGGTGCAACTCGCTGCTGATAGCGGGTACTTCTAAAATCAGTCCTTTGTGTGTACCTCTAGATGTATTTATAATTGTGTGTTTATCTGTGTATTTTCACCTGTACCTCTGTGTGCACAACTGTTGTGTGCCTGTGTGCACCTTTGGCATCAGCCGTGGCTCTGAATCAGAAGGCCATGGGTTCAAACCCCACTCCAGAGCCTTGAGCACATAATCCAGGCTGACAGTTCGTTACTGAAGGAGGTGCTGCACTGTCGGAGGTGCCGTGTTTTGGATGAGACGTTAAACCGAGGCCCCGTCTACCCTCTCAGATGGACGTAAAAGATCCCATGACACTATTTTGAAGAAGAGCAGAGGAGTTCTTCGTGTCCTGGCCAATATTTATTCCTCAACCAACATCACCAAAACAGATGATCTGGTCATTATCTCATTGCTGTTTGTGGGATCTTGCTGTGCACAAATTGGCTGCCACATTTCCTACACTACAACAGTGACTACATTGGCTGGAAAGTGCTTTGGAGCATCCTGAGGTAGTGAAAGGTGCAACATAAATGCAAACCTTTCAAGTGCGTATGCTGTGTATGTGTCTCCCTTAACCTGTGTACGTACCTGTGCCTGTGTGTTCTTGCACTGTGCACATATCTATTACCTGTGTGTGTACCTCTACCAGTGTTGTTCCTGTATTACTATGTGTTCCAAACCAGAGCGTGTACCTCTACCTGTGCATGTTCCTGTGTGTGTGCTCCTGTACCTGTGTGTATACTCCTGTACCTGTGCATGCTCCTGTACCTGTGTGTGCTCCTGTACCTGTGTGTGTGCTCCTGTACCTGTGTGTGTGCTCCTGTACCTGTGTGTGCTCCTGTACCTGTGTGTGCTCCTGTACCCGTGTGTGCTCCTGTACCCGTGCGTGCTCCTGTACCTGTGTGTGCTCCTGTACCTGTGTGTGTGCTCCTGTACCTGTGTGTGCTCCTGTACCTGTGTGTGCTCCTGTACCTGTGTGTGCTCCTGTACCTGTGTGTGCTCCTGTACCTGTGTGTGTGCTCCTGTACCTGTGTGTGCTCCTGTACCTGTATGTATGCTCCTGTACATGTGTGTGCTCCAGTACATGTGTGTGCTCTTGTACCTGTGTTTGTGCTTCTGTACCTGTGTGCATGCTCCTGTTCCTGTGTGTGCTCCTGTACCTGTGCGTGTGTTCCTGTACCTGTGTGTGTTCCTGTACCTGTGTGTGTGCTCCTGTACCTGTGCGTGTGTTCCTGTACCTGTGTGTGCTCCTGTACCCGTGTGTGTGCTCCTGTACCTGTGTGTGCTCCTGTACCTGTGTGTGTGCTCCTGTACCTGTGTGTGTGTTCCTGTACCTGTGTGTGTGCTCCTGTACCTGTGTGTGTGTTCCTGTACCTGTGTGTGCTCCTGTACCTGTGTGTGCTCCTGCACCTGTGTGTGTTCCTGTACCTGTGTGTGTTCTCCTGTACCTGTGTGTGCTCCTGTACCTGTGTGTGCTCCTGTACCTGTGTGTGTGCTCCTGTACCTGTGTGTGTGCTCCTGTACCTGTGTGTGTGTTCCTGTACCTGTGTGTGTTCCTGTACCTGTGTGTGTGCTCCTGTACCTGTGTGTGTGCTCCTGTAACTGTGTGTGTGCTCCTGTACCTGTGTGTGTGCTCCTGTACCTGTGTGTGTGCTCCTGTACCTGTGTGTGTGCTCCTGTACCTGTGTGTGCTCCTGTACCTGTGTGTGCTCCTGTACCTGTGTGTGTGCTCCTGTTCCTGTGTGTGCTCCTGTACCTGTGTGTGTGCTCCTGTACCTGTGTGTGTGCTCCTGTACCTGTGTGTGTGCTCCTGTACCTGTGTGTGTGCTCCTGTACCTGTGTGTGTGCTCCTGTACCTGTGTGTGTGCTCCTGTACCTGTGTGTGTGCTCCTGTTCCTGTGTGTGCTCCTGTTCCTGTGTGTGCTCCTGTACCTGTGTGTGTGCTCCTGTACCTGTGTGTGTGCTCCTGTACCTGTGTGTGTGCTCCTGTACCTGTGTGTGTGCTCCTGTACCCGTGTGTGCTCCTGTACCTGTTTGTGCTCCTGTACCTGTGTGTGCTCCTGTACCTGTTTGTGCTCCTGTACCTGTGTGTGCTCCTGTACCGGTGTGTATGTTTCTGTACCTGCGTGTGTGCTCCTGTACCTGTATGTATGCTCCTGTACATGTGTGTGCTCCAGTACATGTGTGTGCTCTTGTACCTGTGTTTGTGCTTCTGTACCTGTGTGCATGCTCCTGTTCCTGTGTGTGCTCCTGTACCTGTGCGTGTGTTCCTGTACCTGTGTGTGCTCCTGTACCTGTGTGTGCTCCTGTACCTGTGTGTGCTCCTGTACCTGTGTGTGCTCCTGTACCTGTGTGTGTGCTCCTGTACCTGTGTGTGCTCCTGTACCTGTGTGTGCTCCTGTACCTGTGTGTGTGCTCCTGTACCTGTGTGTGCTCCTGTACCTGTGTGTGTGCTCCTGTACCTGTGTGTGCTCCTGTACCTGTGTGTGTGCTCCTGTACCTGTGCGTGTGCTCCTGTACCTGTGTGTGCTCCTGTACCTGTGTGTGTGCTCCTGTACCTGTGTGTGCTCCTGTACCTGTGTGTGTGCTCCTGTACCTGTGTGTGCTCCTGTACCTGTGTGTGTTCCTGTACCTGTGTGTGTTCCTGTACCTGTGTGTGTTCCTGTACCTGTGTGTGTGCTCCTGTACCTGTGTGTGCTCCTGTACCTGTGTGTGCTCCTGTACCTGTGTGTGTGCTCCTGTTCCTGTGTGTGCTCCTGTACCTGTGTGTGTGCTCCTCTACCTGTGTGTGCGCCTGTACCTGTGTGTGTGCTCCTGTACCTGTGTGTGTGCTCCTGTACCTGTGTGTGTTCCTGTACCTGTGTGTGTTCCTGTACCTGTGTGTGTTCCTGTACCTGTGGGTGTGCTCCTGTACCTGTGTGTGCTCCTGTACCTGTGTGTGTGCTCCTCTACCTGTGTGTGCGCCTGTACCTTTGTGTGTGTTCCTGTACCTGTGTGTGCTCCTGTACCTGTGTGTGTGCTCCTGTACCTGTGTGTGTTCCTGTACCTGTGGGTGTGCTCCTGTACCTGTGTGTGTGCTCCTGTACCTGTGTGTGCTCCTGTACCTGTGTGTGTGCTCCTGTACCTGTGTATGTTCCTGTACCTGTGTATGTTCCTGTACCTGTGTGTGTTCCTGTACCTGTGTGTGTTCCTGTACCTGTGTGTGCTCCTGTACCTGTGTGTGTGCTCCTGTACCTGTGTGTGTGCTCCTGTTCCTGTGTGTGCTCCTGTACCTGTGTGTGTGCTCCTGTACCTGTGTGTGTTCCTGTACCTGTGAGTGCTCCTGTACCTGTGTGTGTGCTCCTGTACCTGTGTGTGCTCCTGTACCTGTGTGTGCTCCTGTACCTGTGTGTGTGCTCCTGTACCTGTGTGTGTGCTCCTGTACCTGTGTGTGTGCTCCTGTACCTGTGTGTGTGCTCCTGTACCTGTGTGTGTGCTCCTGTACCTGTGTGTGTTCCTGTACCTGTGTGTGCTCCTGTACCTGTGTGTGTGCTCCTGTACCTGTGTGTGTGTTCCTGTACCTGTGTGTGTGCTCCTGTACCTGTGTGTGTGCTCCTGTACCTGTGTGTGCTCCTGTACCTGTGTGTGTGCTCCTGTACCTGTGTGTGTGCTCCTGTACCTGTGTGTGCTCCTGTACCTATGTGTGTTCCTGTACCTGTGTGTGTGTTCCTGTACCTGTGTGTGTGCGCCTGTACCTGTGTGCGTGCGCCTGTACCCGTGAGTGTACCTATACCCTGACTGGTGTTTCCCTTCCCTAGCCTGTGGCCAATTGTCATGTCCTACCCCGTGAGATCAACAAAATCAGCCCAGACCAGCAATCGCACCTTGCACCTTCCAGGTCAATATGGCTCCATACCACACGGGGGCAGTGAAGTCAATGGAGAGAAAAATCAGTCGGGGAGTAAAACCAGCGTTGGGCCCGAGCCCGTCAGTTTCCCACTGGGCAGGTTAGATTAAAATGTCCCCCCCTAAGAATTGAAAAGGCCCCTGCAGCGCTGGTGGGAGTGCGCTGGAAGATCAGTAACACCGCGCTGTCTGCTCTGTCTAACCATCCGCTTCCTTTTCCCAGGGCTCCCTTGGTTTCCCAGGATTCCCAGGTACTAACGGAGAGAAAGGTGCTCGGGTAAGTTTTGAGAGATGGGTCTCAACGTCTCACCATCAGAAAACATGTCAACAAATTCTTCAGCATCTTATTGTTAACAAGGAAAGCCACGTACAGCGATTGGAACTGATCATCTGTCTGTCTTTGTCTCTCGTTCTTTCTCTCTCTGTCTCTCTCTGCCTATCTCTCTCACTCTTGCTCTCTTTGTCTTTGTGTCTCTCACTTGATCTGTACCCTTTTCTCTATCTCTGTCTTTCTCACTATCTCTGCATCGATATGTACCTCTCCCTTTCTCTGTATTTCTTTCTGTGTATCTGTCTCTCTCTTTCTCATTCTCTATCTTGGTCTCTCTCTCTCTCTCTCTCTTTGCTCTCCTCCAACTCCCTCTCTTTTTCTGTATGTTCTCTCTCTGTTCTCTATCTCTATCCATCTCTCTCTCTGTCACTTTATCTCTCTTCCGATCCCTCTGCTCTCTACTTTCCATCTCTGTCTCTCTTTCTCCCCCTGGCTCTTCTCTCTCTCCTCAACCTGCTCTTTCTCATCCATTTATTTCTCTCCTGCTCTCTGCTCTATCTCTGTCTCTTTGTCCTCTATCTCTGTCTCTCTCCCTCTCTTTCTCTGCTCCTTCCCCTCGGGCTCTGTCTCTCTTTCTCTTTCTCCTTTATCTCTGTCTCTCTTTCTCTGCTCGTTTTCCTCTATCTCTGTCTCTCTCTCTTTCTCTTCTATCTCTGTCTCTCTCTCTTTCTCTGCTCTTTCCCATCCACCTCTGTCTCTCCCCCTCTTTCTCCTCCAACCCTGTCCCTCTCCTTCTCTCTTTCTCCCTCTGTCTCCTCTCTTTCTCTGCTGTTTCCCCTCTGCCTCTGTCTCTCTCCCCTTCTTTCTGCTCTATCTCTGCCTCTCTCCCTCTCTTTCTCTGCTCTTTCTCCTCCATCCCTGTCTCTCTCCATCTCTATTTCTCCTCTCTCCCTCTCTTTCTCCGCTCTTTCTCCTCCATCCCTGTCTCTCTCCATCTCTCTTTCTCCCCCTGTCTCCTCTCTTGTTCTGCTCTTTCTCCTCCATCTCTTTTTTTTTTGCTCTTCCTTCTATCCTCCCAGGGTTTGCAAGGCAAGTTGGGACCAAGAGGACAACGTGGACCAACGGTACGTCAGCTTTAAGAATTTGAATTGAATTCTTTCTCGATTTAGTAACTGCTCACAAAATGTAACCCAGGTTAACGGGAGTGAGAGGAAGCATAACAGCCGGCCGCCCAATGGGAGTGTGAGATAGAGCAGACATGGTCCCCCAGCTCTACTTTTACATTGGACCATTAGCGGCCAGGCTTGGGCGGTCACTGAGTGATTAATAACTTTGGTTTTCTCTCCCAGGGCCCAAGGGGTCAACGAGGACCAAGAGGCTCAACTGGAAAACCAGGGGCAAAGGTGAGTCTTTAGGAAAAGGGGGTTATCATGGTGGTCCGGGGGGAGTGGGAAACACTAAAGAACATGAGCTGGAATTCCTAACATCGTCAGATTCATATATTAATCATACTGGTGTATGATATTATAACACAACTGTATACTGAGAGTGGGGTGTGTAATAGAGGGAGTATTGCAACTGAGAGCCTTGTAATGGGGCCTGGGTATGTAATAGAGAGAGTATTACAACTGAGAGCCTTGTAATGGGGCCTGGGTGTGTAATGGAGAGAGTATTACAACTGAGAGGCTTGTAATGGGGCCTGAGTGTGCAATAGAGAGATGTTGTAACTGAGAGCTTTGTAATCAGGACTGGGTGTGTAATAGAGAGCGTGTTATAACTGAGAGCCTTTATAACGGGGCCTGGGTGACTAATAGTGCATTATAACTTTAGAGCCTTGTAACCGGACCTGGGTATGTACTAGAGAGAGTGTTGTAACTGAAAACGCTTGTAATAGGGCCTGGGTGAGTAATAGAGAGAGTGCTATAACTAAAAGCCCTTGTAATGGGGCCTGGGTGTGTAATAGAGAGAGTGTTATAACTGAAAGCCCTTGTAATGGGGCTGGATGTGTAATAGAGAGAGTGTTATAACTGATAGCCCTTGTAATGGGGCCTGGGTGTGTAATAGAGAGAGTGTTATAACTGAAAGCCCTTGTAATGGGGCCAGGGTGTGTAATAGAGAGAGTGTTATAACTGAAAGCCCTTGTAATGGGGCTGGACTGGGATGCTGATTTGCAGTGTTTTGGGAGGGTGCAGGTTTATTCCGTGTAATAAAGCATTGCAGCTCATTGTATTTTTTGCTCTCTCGAACAGGGAACCTCAGGAACTGATGGGCCTCCAGGTCCTTCTGGTGAAAGGGTGAGTCTGTCCAATTATATCAAACTGTAACCAGAACAGCCAGTGCCTTCAGAACAGGAAACACCCAATAGGTCTAACAGATGGTTGGGGTACTGGGGGGACCAGATTCAGTGGGAAAGTTGGGGTACTGGGGGGACCAGATTCAGTGGGAAAGCTGGGGTACTGGGGGACCAGATTCAGTGGGAAAGCTGGGGTACTGGGGGGACCAGATTCAGTGGGAGAGTTGGGGTACTGGGGGGACCAGATTCAGTGGGAAAGCTGGGGTACTGGGGGACCAGATTCAGTGGGAAAGCTGGGGTACTGGGGGACCAGATTCAGTGGGAAAGCTGGGGTACTGGGGGGACCAGATTCAGTGGGAGAGTTGGGGTACTGGGGGGACCAGATTCAGTGGGAAAGCTGGGGTACTGGGGGACCAGATTCAGTGGGAAAGCTGGGGTACTGGGGGACCAGATTCAGTGGGAAAGCTGGGGTACTGGGGGGACCAGATTCAGTGGGAGAGTTGGGGTACTGGGGGGACCAGATTCAGTGGGAAAACTGGGGTACTGGGGGGACCAGATTCAGTGGGAGAGTTGGGGTAATGGGGGGACCAGATTCAGTGGGAGAATTGGGGTAATGGGGGGACCAGATTCAGTGGGGGAGTTGGGGTAATGGGGGGACCAGATTCAGTGGGAGAGTTGGGGTCCTGGGGGACAAGATTCAGTGGGAGAGTTTGGCTAATGGGGGGACAAGATTCAGTTGGAGAGTGAGGTTGTGGGTCCTCACCTTATGCATGGTATTTGTGAGTCTGGGATCTTTAAGTGAAATATAAATATTTGTTGATTGGGGAGTCCTCAGCTCACTGCCCTACACAGTGTTAGAGAGTTGAGGTGCTCAGTTCAGACCTGCCCTCAGCATCGTTTCAATTAAACAAGCTTTTTCTTCTTCTTTCCTTTTCAATGTAGGGCCTTCCAGGACCTCAAGGTCCCACCGGCTTCCCAGGACCGAAAGGACCACCCGTAAGTGAATTTAAAACACTTCCGTCATTTACCGACTCCGGCCGCGAGCCCCAGTCTCTCGGGACCGTAATGTCCCTGAGAGCGTCCCTGGGGGCATGAGGATCTAGAGACGGTCGCGTACACTGGCTGAAAGATGTGCGTAACACACGGGTCAGTGTGATCGGATAAACTAAACAGGCTGAGATAGTCAGCAGAGGGGATTCACACCAACACATAAACCGATAAGATACCAAAATCAGACTGCAGGTCTTTAACCTCCCTGTGCCTTCTTTGGATTAAACGTCTCAGCACGGATCCATTGTAGAGGTGCTGAGAACAGGAGCCAGTCCTGGTCAGAGCTCAGGAGTGAAGGCTGAGAGTGAGTGTTATGGGGCACAGTTACAAGACATGTACTGGTCAGAGCTCAGGAGCGAAGGCTGAGAGTGAGTGTTATGGGGCACAGTTACAAGACATGTACTGGTCAGAGCTCAGGAGCGAAGGCTGAGAGTGAGTGTTATGGGGCGCAGTTACAAGACATGTACTGGTCAGAGCTCAGGAGCGAAGGCTGAGAGTGAGTGTTATGGGGCTCGTGAGATGCTCTTTCGGACAGACTGGTGAGTGTACCACCGTGTGAAACAATTTCCGGGCCTGTCTGCGGGACCAGGCACCGGGCGAACATCAAACGCAGACTGGCAGTAAAAGCGCTGGACTCTTTGGAAAGGACACCTCTCTCCCCCGATGGGCTTTACCGGCCCAGCTCCTGGCGAGGCAGTGCCAACCTCTGACTCCGCGCCCGGATCGTGCCATAACTCCAGCCTGTACCCAGCCTATTGGTGAGGGATCCATGCCTGCGGCTACAACACGCTGGCACAGTCGATCGGCAGCCTGACTCCGGAGTCCCGCGATTGCTGCGCCGTTGCCGTGGGAGGCAGGCAGAGATCTCCCTGACTAACTCCGCTTTCTTCTGTTTCCAAATGGTAGGGACCGTCAGGAAAGGATGGTCTCCCAGGACACCCTGGACAGAGAGGCGAAGTGGTGAGTAGATCCATCCGAAAGAGATGACAAAAGACAGAACTTGCATTTATATTGGGTCTTTCACGGCCTCAGTACATCCAAGAGCGATTCATTGGGAGAGCTAATGTACTGGAGGGATCGGGTTCATTGGGAGAGTTAATGTACTAGAGGCATGGGGTTCATTGGAGGTTTAATGTACTCGAGGGATCGGGTTCATTGGGAGAGTTAATGTACTAGAGGCATGGGGTTCATTGGAGGTTTAATGTACTCGAGGGATGGGCTTCATTGGAGAGTGAATGTACTAGAGGGATTGGGTTCATTGGGAGAGTTAATGTACTGGAGAGATAGGGTTCATTGGAGGTTTAATGTACTGGAGGGATGGGGTTCATTGGAGGTTTAATGTACTGGAGGGATGGGGTTCATTGGAGGTTTAATGTACTGGAGAGATGGGGTTCATTGGAGATTTAATGTACTGGAGGGATGCGGTTCATTGGAGGTTTAATGTACTGGAGGGATGGGCTTCATTGGAGGTTCAATGTACTAGAGAGATAGGGTTCATTGGAGGTTTAATGTACTGGAGAGATAGGGTTCATTGGAGGTTTAATGTACTGGTGGGATGGGCTTCATTGGAGGTTCAATGTACTAGAGAGATAGGGTTCATTGGAGGTTCAATGTACTGGAGAGATGGGGTTCATTGGAGGTTCAATGTACTGGAGAGATAGGGTTCATTGGAGGTTTAATGTACTGGAGGGATGGGGTTCATTGGAGGTTTAATGTACTGGAGAGATGGGGTTCATTGGAGATTTAATGTACTGGAGGGATGCGGTTCATTGGAGGTTTAATGTACTGGAGGGATGGGCTTCATTGGAGGTTCAATGTACTAGAGAGATAGGGTTCATTGGAGGTTTAATGTACTGGAGAGATAGGGTTCATTGGAGGTTTAATGTACTGGTGGGATGGGCTTCATTGGAGGTTCAATGTACTAGAGAGATAGGGTTCATTGGAGGTTTAATGTACTGGAGAGATAGGGTTCATTGGAGGTTCAATGTACTGGAGGGATGGGGTTCATTGGAGGTTCAATGTACTGGAGGGATGGGGTTCATTGGAGGTTTAATGTACTGGAGGGATGGGGTTCATTGGAGGTTTAATGTACTGGAGAGATAGGGTTCATTGGAGGTTTAATGTACTGGAGAGATAGGGTTCATTGGAGGTTTAATGTACTGGAGGGATGGGGTTCATTGGAGGTTCAATGTACTAGAGAGATAGGGTTCATTGGAGGTTTAATGTACTGGAGAGATGGGGTACATTGGAGGTTCAATGTACTGGAGGGATGGGGTTCATTGGAGGTTCAATGTACTGGAGGGATGGGGTTCATTGGAGGTTTAATGTACTAGAGAGATAGGGTTCATTGGAGGTTTAATGTACTGGAGAGATGGGGTACATTGGAGGTTCAATGTACTGGAGGGATGGGGTTCATTGGAGGTTCAATGTACTGGAGGGATGGGGTTCATTGGAGGTTTAATGTACTGGAGGGATGGGGTTCATTGGAGGTTTAATGTACTGGAGGGATGGGGTTCATTGGAGGTTTAATGTACTGGAGGGATGGGGTTCATTGGAGGTTTAATGTACTGGAGAGATAGGGTTCATTGGAGGTTTAATGTACTGGAGGGATGGGGTTCATTGGAGGTTTAATGTACTGGAGAGATAGGGTTCATTGGAGGTTTAATGTACTAGAGAGATAGGGTTCATTGGAGGTTCAATGTACTGGAGGGATGGGGTTCATTGGAGGTTTAATGTACTGGAGGGATGGGGTTCATTGGAGGTTCAATGTACTGGAGGGATGGGGTTCATTGGAGGTTCAATGTACTGGAGGGATGGGGTTCATTGGAGGTTTAATGTACTAGAGAGATAGGGTTCATTGGAGGTTCAATGTACTGGAGGGATGGGGTTCATTGGAGGTTTAATGTACTGGAGAGATAGGGTTCATTGGAGGTTTAATGTACTGGAGGGATGGGGTTCATTGGAGGTTTAATGTACTGGAGGGATGGGGTTCATTGGAGGTTCAATGTACTGGAGAGATAGGGTTCATTGGAGGTTTAATGTACTGGAGAGATAGGGTTCATTGGAGGTTTAATGTACTGGAGGGATGGGGTTCATTGGAGGTTTAATGTACTGGAGGGATGGGGTTCATTGGAGGTTCAATGTACTGGAGAGATGGGGTTCATTGGAGGTTCAATGTACTGGAGAGATGGGGTTCATTGGAGGTTCAATGTACTGGAGAGATAGGGTTCATTGGAGGTTCAATGTACTGGAGGGATGGGGTTCATTGGAGGTTTAATGTACTGGAGGGATGGGGTTCATTGGAGGTTCAATGTACTGGAGGGATGGGGTTCATTGGAGGTTTAATGTACTGGAGGGATGGGGTTCATTGGAGGTTCAATGTACTGGAGGGATGGGGTTCATTGGAGGTTCAATGTACTGGAGGGATGGGGTTCATTGGAGGTTTAATGTACTGGAGGGATGGGGTTCATTGGGAGAGTTAATGTATTAGAGGGATGGGCTTCATTGGAGAGTTAATGAACTAGAGGGAGAGACTATGATGGGAGGATTAATCTACGAGTGGGATTATCTTCGATCGGAGAATTAATGTATGAGAGGCTTTGATGGGTGGAAAGCTTTTTCTCATCCCTGACTTGTCTCATGTTTCCACATGTCCATGGGTAATGCTTGCTAATATATCGATTCCTGTCTCCAGGGTTTCCAAGGGAAGACTGGCCCTCCAGGCCCACCTGGTGTAGTTGGACCTCAGGTGAGTCCATGTTTTACAATTCACTGACCCCCCCCCTCCTGTCTGTACCAGGCTCTTCTTTTCCAAGTTCTGATCTTATTACAGCTCTTTGACTTTTACTCTAGGGTTCTAGTGGTGAATCGGGACCAATGGGGGAGAGGGGACATCCAGGACCTCCTGGGCCACCTGGGGAGCAAGGACTATCAGGCCCATCTGGGAAAGAAGGCACAAAGGTGAGTGAATCAACAGTCTGGATCATCTGTCCTTGGTTGGGTGGTGGTGCTGTGTTTGGATATTTACCAGGCTTTCCCCAGCTATCTGTCTTGCTCACAGTGTAGCTGTCTGCCCTTCTTTGTGGCTACCTAATTATTGGGCTTCCTGTTTGGGTAACTGTAGTTCTCTGCCTGCCCGTGTTCTTAGCAAGTTGTGTCTCCCTTTCTGTTGGCCTGTTTAGCTCTCCAGCTACCGGCTTGTCTGAGTGTTGATTTGGATCGCTGTCCAGCTGTCTGTCTGTGTCCCTAGAACCCCCCCGATTACCGTTGCAACACATTCCTGTGCTGGTGAGAGGTAGCAAAGGGAGACCAGTGAGAATGTCGTCAGCAAATCTGGTTTTTAAATTGTGCCTTTTAAGGTGGTAGGAACTGGTACTTGAGTGCCAGGATCGGTCGGGCCTGTACCGTGCCGGCTCTCAACAGAACGTGTTTTATAGACAGACCCAGCTCCGACTGAGCTCCAGCTGGTAAACGTGGCAGCAAGTGGGGCAAACACCTGCGTATCTCAGGTGGGGATTCCTGAGGTCAAAGTGTGCCAGGGGTAGCACACCCACCATGGGTGACAAATGGGTAGTTTTGCTTTTTGTTTTATGTGTGTGTCTCTCACTCTCACTCACTCTCACTCTCACTCTCACTCACTCTCACTCTCACTCACTCTCACTCTCACTCTCACTCTCTCTCACTCTCTCTCACACTCTATCTCCCTCTATCTCTCTCACTCTCGCTCTCACTCTCTCTTACACTCTCTCTCACTCTCTCTCGCTCTCTCACTCTCTCTTACACTCTCTCTCTCTCTCACTCTCTCTCGCTCTCTCACTCTCTCTTACACTCTCTCTCTCACTTTCTCTCACTCTCACACACTCTCACTCTCACACTCACTCTCTCTCACTCAATCTCGCTCTTTCTCACTCTCACTCTCTCACTCTCACTCTCTCACTCTCACTCTCTCACTCTCACTCTCTCTCCCTCTCACTCTCTCCCTCTCACTCTATCTCCCTCTATCTCTCTCACTCTCGCTCTCTCCCTCTCACTCTCTCTCTCCCTCTCACTCTATCTCTCTCGCTCTCTCACTCGCTCTCTATTTCTTCCTCTTCTACATTCTCTCCTCTCCCCACCTGCTCATGTCCATCTGTTGCTCGTTCTCTTCACTGAATTGTGCTGGGCCTATCTGAACAAGCCCTCGTCTTGCATGGACCATTGTTGAACCATTGCCCCCCTCTTGTCTACCACAGGGTGACCCTGGCCCCCCTGGATCTGCAGGCAAAAATGGACCCCCGGGACTGAGAGGATTCCCTGGTGAGATTGGATTGCCTGGAACCGCGGTGAGTAAATTGACACAAAAGTGCAACTCCAATAGTCTTAACGGGACAGGAATTAGGGAGGAACTCGTTCAACCGATCTGCGAGACTCTTTTTGATAGTTCCGGGTATCGGGAATTGACGTTACGAGGAAATATTAAGGAAGTTGGGCTGATTCTCTCTAGAAAAGAGGAGAGACTTTGAGGCGACCCCCTCCTCCTTCATCCTCCGGTTTGAGGTTTTCCAGATTTTGAAGGAAATTGATGAGCTGGGCAAACTTTACAAATCCCAGGATGTCTCCCGTTAAACATCGCAAACTTGGGAATAAGACGGGAAGTCAGCGGTGTTGGAGAATACACACATTTGCTTTTGTTGTTTTTAACACGGCACGAACGGCCAATGGAGGAATTCTGGTTGAACAGCATGAATTGGTTTAAACTGCGTGCTCGCAAATCCTATCTACGATCAGAGTGACACTCCTGAGTAAAGTCATGGTTCGGGAGGAGCAAAGACAAGAAGCAAAGGTTACTGGGATAAGATTGGAATTAGACAATGGAACGGGATATTGATACGGATAGGGCCCCTATGCCTGTGCGTATTCAGCAATCTGATCATTGACCCAAGGGTCATTAAGATGCCCAACAAAGTTAAACTCAATGACTTAAGGATCACAAGCTAAGTAAATTGTAAAAGTTACATATGTGACGTTTTACGGGCAATGAAGTGACTACAAAGTGGGGGACAAAGCTCTTGATATTGGTCACTTTGGGAGAGCAGGAGATAGCATCCGAACCCAGCCGCATGTCCCAAGCGTGTAAATCTGTAATCAGCTACTTTAATGCTGCTTGTATCAGAGTAGGTCTGAGAGACTCTTGTTAACTGTCGATTAATGTAATGTCCAATTAAGTTCACATGGGCTTTAATTACGAAAGCAATATGTCGAACTGACATCTCGTGAGTTAATTAGAACCCAGAACTTAACACATTGTATGTAGAGGCTTGTGTTTTATTATCTAATTGACTTGATTTAATAAGAATATTAAGCAGAGGTTTCAGTGTTTCCCAGTCTTTGCTTGTATTAAAGGTAAAGGATATATGACAATATCCTATAATATCCCACATAAGGGCAATAGGATATATGACAATACCCTATAATATCCCACATAAGGGCAATAGGATATATGACAATACCCTATAATATCCCACATAAGGGCAATAGGATATATGGCAATACCCTATAATATCCCACATAAGGGCAATAGGATATATGGCAATACCCTATAATATCCCACATAAGGGCAATAGGATATATGGCAATACTCTATAATATCCCACATAAGGGCAATAGGATATATGACAATATCCTATAATATCCCACATAAGGGCAATAGGATATATGGCAATACCCTATAATATCCCACATAAGGGCAATAGGATATATGACAATACCCGATAATATCCCACATAAGGGCAATAGGATATATGACAATACCCTATAATATCCTACATAAGGGCAATAGGATATATGACAATACCCTATAATATCCCACATAAGGGCAATAGGATATATGACAATACCCGATAATATCCCACATAAGGGCAATAGGATATATGACAATACTCTATAATATCCCACATAAGGGCAATAGGATATATGACAATACCCTATAATATCCCACATAAGGGCAATAGGATATATGACAATACCCTATAATATCCCACATAAGGGCAATAGGATATATGACAATATCCTATAATATCCCAGATAAGGGCAATAGGATATATGACAATATCCTATAATATCCCACATAAGGGCAATAGGATATATGACAATATCCTATAATATCCCAGATAAGGGCAATAGGATATATGACAATACCCTATAATATCCCACATAAGGGCAATAGGATATATGACAATACCCTATAATATCCCACATAAGGGCAATAGGATATATGACAATATCCTATAATATCCCAGATAAGGGCAATAGGATATATGACAATACCCTATAATATCCCACATAAGGGCAATAGGATATATGACAATACCCTATAATATCCCACATAAGGGCAATAGGATATATGACAATACCCTATAATATCCCACATAAGGGCAATAGGATATATGACAATATCCTATAATATCCCAGATAAGGGCAATAGGATATATGACAATATCCTATAATATCCCACATAAGGGCAATAGGATATATGATAATACCCTATAATATCCCACATAAGGGAAATAGGATATATGACAATATCCTATAATATCCCACATAAGGGCAATAGGATATATGACAATACCCTATAATATCCCACATAAGGGCAATAGGATATATGACAATATCCTATAATATCCCACATAAGGGCAATAGGATATATGACAATATCCTATAATATCCCAGATAAGGGCAATAGGATATATGACAATATCCTATAATATCCCACATAAGGGCAATAGGATATATGACAATACCCTATAATATCCCACATAAGGGAAATAGGATATATGACAATATCCTATAATATCCCACATAAGGGCAATAGGATATATGACAATACCCTATAATATCCCACATAAGGGCAATAGGATATATGACAATATCCTATAATATCCCACATAAGGGCAATAGGATATATGACAATATCCTATAATATCCCACATAAGGGCAATAGGATATATGACAATATCCTATAATATCCCACATAAGGGCAATAGGATATATGACAATATCCTATAATATCCCAGATAAGGGCAATAGGATATATGACAATATCCTATAATATCCCACATAAGGGAAATAGGATATATGACAATATCCTATAATATCCCACATAAGGGCAATAGGATATATGACAATATCACATAATATCCCACACATAAGGGTAATAGGGATATATAATATCCTGTATAAACCCGACAAGTGGAACGTACTATTTATAATCACTATGTCAGGCTGCGCTCACACATAGAAGCCCTGTGGCCTGCTCCTCAGGTTTGGTTTTAGCCTGCGATATATCACACGATGGTCTTTAATTCTCCCTTTCTCCTTTCTCCGCAGGGTGGATCAGGATTGAAAGGTGGTCAGGGTCCTCCAGGCCCACCCGGCCCAGCAGTAAGTATCTGACCTCACGATGCGGACGGGGTGAAGTGATCTGGAAAAGGTCGGTTGGTAAACGTGCCTTTCGTCTGATAGAGGGGATAAAAGAGCCTGGGTTGTTCATCAAGGACATTTTGGGGGCTGGATTTCCCTGATCCCGCTCCCCCTGCAGGGAATGGGTGGGACTTCCGCCCGCAGCCCCGGCCAATTTTCCTGTGTTTGAAGGTCACTATCGGATCATGGTGGGCTCCCGAGGGGACTGCTGCCAGTGGCCCCCCCGCCCAGGAAGCTGCAGGCTGTGTCAGGACCACTGCTGTAATAACCAAAGAGGCCCGGGGAAGACTTGAAAGGGATAGCAGGCCCCGAGGACTCCCAGGAGTCATCGACTGTAGACCACGGCCAGGCCTGAGGCCTTCAGCGGGTAAGGCGAGCTGTGCGGAGAGGAAGCCGAAACTGGGCCCTCACCATCCATTGGGAACATTGGGAACTGGAGGAGGCCACTCAGCCCCTCGAGCCTGTTCCACCATTCAATTAAATCATGGCTGATCTGTATCTCAACTCCATCTACCAGCCTTGGTTCTTTCACCCTTAATACTCTTGCCTAATAAAAATCTATCAATCTCAGTTTTGAGTTTTTCAATTGACCCCCAGTCTCAACAGCTTTTTGGGGGAGAGAGTTCCAGATTTCCACTCCCCTTTGTGTGAAGAAATGTTTCCTGACATCACCCCTGAATGGCCTAGCTCTAATTTTAAGATTATGCCCCCTTGTTGTGGACTCCCCCCATCAGAGGAAATAGTTTCTCTCTATCTACCCCATGGAATCCTTTAATCATCTTAAATACCATCAGATCACCCCTTATTACCCGTTTGATTGGCACCCCATCCACCACCCTAAACATTCACTCCCTTCACCACCAGCGCACAGTGGCTGCAGTGTGTACCATCCACAGGATGCACTGCAGCAACTCGCCAAGGCTTCTTCGACAGCACCTCCCAAACCCGCGACCTCTACCACCTAGAAGGACAAGGGCAGCAGGCACATGGGAACAACACCACCTGCACGTTCCCCTCCAAGTCACACACCATCCCGACTTGGAAATATATCGCCGTTCCTTCATCGTCGCTGGCTCAAAATCCTGGAACTCCCTTCCTAACAGCACTGTGGGAGAACCGTCACCCCACGGACTGCAGCGGTTCAAGAAGGCGGCTCACCACCACCTTCTCAAGGGCAATTAGGGATGGGCAATAAATGCCGGCCTCGCCAGCGACGCCCACATCCCATGAACGAATAAAAAAAAATCTTCTATACTCGAGGGAGTACATGTCCTCGTTATATAAGCCTTTTAGCCCTTTTAACATCTGAGGTCTTTCCCATCGCTACCCCGGGCCTTCTGTTAGGGTTCACCTGACAGTCCCGGGGACAGGGACTGACGGGAGGGAAACGGGCCGTAAACCTGCCCCTCCCCTCACCCCCTTCTACCCCGGAATTTGCGAGGAAGGAACGTCGAGCAGCGGTCCCAGAGGGGGCAGGGGTGGGGGAGAGAGAAAATCAAGCAGGCCACACTGTCCAATTTCTGCCCCTTTTCCCGCCGCGGCAAGGACGGAAGAGGAAAATCAAGCTCTTGAGGGCATCGCGATGCTGGCGCTCTCGCCCTGGATTAAGCCGCACGCTTCAGGGCAAGGGTGCCCAAGCTTTGGTCGTTGCCAAGCTGCATACCACGGACCCTCGGGGGAAGGGCGTAAAGTTTACCTCCACCTTCCCATTCGTCGGCAATTAGCTCCAGTTGCCGACGCTAACAGATGCCAATGTCGTGATTGAGGATTTACCCACTCAGGCGGCGACATTAAGAACCGCCCATTTCCAAATGTCTCCGGCCCACATGATTCAAACAGGAGGAACCAGCAAATAAGAAATAGGATGAAGGGCCTGGCTGCTAGGGTCTGGGGGCCGCCTTTGACTCCCGGGCTGCAGGTTGGAGACCCCTGCTGTTGGGGACGGTGTTGTGGGGGGGGTGGAGTTTAAATAGTCGACTCCTGTCTTTTCATTCTTCACTCACTCTGGAATCCCCTCTCTCACTCCTCAGGGCTCCCCTGGTACGAGAGGAAAAGCAGGTCCAGGAGGTCCCATCGGTCTCCCGGGTCGACCAGGCCCTCAAGGACCACCCGGCCCTGCCGGAGAGAAAGGAGTGCCGGTAAGTGTCCCCATTAATTCAGGGGGGGGGGAGTGTGCTCGTTGGTTCGGGGGGTAAGTGTGTGCCCATTGGTTCAGGGGGGTGAGTGTGTGCCCATTGGTTCAGGGGGTAAGTGTGTGCCCATTGGTTCAGGGGGGTAAGTGTGCCCATTGGTTCAGGGGGGTAAGTGTGCCCATTGGTTCAGGAGGGTAAGTGTGTGTCCATTGGTTCAGGGGGGTAAGTGTGCCCATTGGTTCAGGGGGTAAGTCTGTGCCCATTGGTTCAGGGGGGTAAGTGTGTGCCCATTGGTTCAGGGGGGTAAGTGTGCCCATTGGTTCAGGGGGTAAGTCTGTGCCCATTGGTTCAGGGGGGTGAGTGTGTGCCCATTGGTTCAGGGGGGTAAGTGTGTGCCCATTGGTTCAGGGGGGTAAGTGTGTGTCCATTGGTTCAGGGGGGTGAGTGTGTGCCCATTGGTTCAGGGGGGTGAGTGTGTGCCCATTGGTTCAGGGGGTAAGTGTGCCCATTGGTTCAGGGGGGTAAGTGTGTGTCCATTGGTTCAGGGGGGTAAGTGTGTGCCCATTGGTTCAGGGGGGTGAGTGTGTGTCCATTGGTTCAGGGGGGTAAGTGTGTGCCCATTGGTTCAGGGGGTAAGTCTGTGCCCATTGGTTCAGGGGGGTAAGTGTGTGCCCATTGGTTCAGGGGGGTAAGTGTGCCCATTGGTTCAGGGGGTAAGTCTGTGCCCATTGGTTCAGGGGGGTGAGTGTGTGCCCATTGGTTCAGGGGGGTAAGTGTGCCCATTGGTTCAGGGGGTAAGTGTGTGCCCATTGGTTCAGGGGTGTAAGTGTGTGTCCATTGGTTCAGGGGGTAAATGTGTGCCCATTGGTTCAGGGGGTAAGTGTGTCCCCATTGGTTCAGGGGGGTGAGTGTGTGCCCATTGGTTCAGGGGGGTGAGTGTGTGCCCATTGGTTCAGGGGGGTAAGCGTGTGCCCATTGGTTCAGGGGGGTGAGTGTGTGCCCATTGGTTCAGGGGGTGAGTGTGTGCCCATTGGTTCAGGGGGGGTAAGTGTGCCCATTGGTTCAGGGGGGTAAGTGTGTCCATTGGTTCAGGGGGGTAAGTGTGTGCCCATTGGTTCAGGGGGGTGAGTGTGTGCCCATTGGTTCAGGGGGGTAAGTGTGTGCCCATTGGTTCAGGGGGGTAAGTGTGTGCCCATTGGTTCAGGGGGGTGAGTGTGTGCCCATTGGTTCAGGGGGGTAAGTGTGCCCATTGGTTCAGGGGGTAAGTGTGTGCCCATTGGTTCAGGGGGTAAGTGTGTGCCCATTGGTTCAGGGGGGTGAGTGTGTGCCCATTGGTTCAGGGGGGTAAGTGTGTGCCCATTGGTTCAGGGGGTAAGTCTGTGCCCATTGGTTCAGGGGGGTAAGTGTGTGCCCATTGGTTCAGGGGGTAAGTGTGTGCCCACTGGTTCAGGGGGTAAGTGTGTGCCCATTGGTTCAGGGGGTGAGTGTGTGCCCATTGGTTCAGGGGGGTAAGTGTGTGCCCATTGGTTCAGGGGGTAAGTGTGCCCATTGGTTCAGGGGGTAAGTGTGTGCCCATTGGTTCAGGGGGGTAAGTGTGCCCATTGGTTCAGGGGGTAAGTCTGTGCCCATTGGTTCAGGGGGGTAAGTGTGTGCCCATTGGTTCAGGGGGTAAGTCTGTGCCCATTGGTTCAGGGGGTAAGTCTGTGCCCATTGGTTCAGGGGGGTAAGTGTGTGCCCATTGGTTCAGGGGGTGAGTGTGCCCATTGGTTCAGGGGGTGAGTGTGCCCATTGGTTCAGGGGGGTAAGTGTGTGCCCATTGGTTCAGGGGGTGAGTGTGTGCCCATTGGTTCAGGGGGGTAAGTGTGTGCCCATTGGTTCAGGGGGGTAAGTGTGCCCATTGGTTCAGGGGGTAAGTGTGTGCCCATTGGTTCAGGGGGGTAAGTGTGCCCATTGGTTCAGGGGGTAAGTGTGCCCATTGGTTCAGGGGGGTAAGTGTGTGCCCATTGGTTCAGGGGGTAAGTCTGTGCCCATTGGTTCAGGGGGTAAGTCTGTGCCCATTGGTTCAGGGGGGTAAGTGTGTGTCCATTGGTTCAGGGGGGTAAGTGTGTGCCCATTGGTTCAGGGGGTGAGTGTGTGCCCATTGGTTCAGGGGGGTAAGTGTGCCCATTGGTTCAGGGGGGTAAGTGTGCCCATTGGTTCAGGGGGTAAGTCTGTGCCCATTGGTCCAGGGGGGGAGTGTGCCCATTGGTTCAGGGGGGTAAGTGTGTGTCCATTGGTTCAGGGGGGTAAGTGTGTGCCCATTGGTTCAGGGGGGTAAGTGTGTGCCCATTGGTTCAGGGGGGTAAGTGTGCCCATTGGTTCAGGGGGCAAGTGTGCCCATTGGTTCAGGGGGGTAAGTGTGCCCATTGGTTCAGGGGGTAAGTCTGTGCCCATTGGTCCAGGGGGGGAGTGTGCCCATTGGTTCAGGGGGGTAAGTGTGTGTCCATTGGTTCAGGGGGGTAAGTGTGTGCCCATTGGTTCAGGGGGGGTAAGTGTGTGCCCATTGGTTCAGGGGGGTAAGTGTGTGCCCATTGGTTCAGGGGGGTAAGTGTGCCCATTGGTTCAGGGGGTAAGTGTGCCCATTGGTTCAGGGGGGTAAGTCTGTGCCCATTGGTTCAGGGGGGTAAGTGTGTTCCCATTGGTTCAGGGGGGTAAGTGTGCCCATTGGTTCAGGGGGGTAAGTGTGTGCCCATTGGTTCAGGGGGGTAAGTGTGTGCCCATTGGTTCAGGGGGGTAAGTGTGTGCCCATTGGTTCAGGGGGGTAAGTGTGCCCATTGGTTCAGGGGGGTAAGTCTGTGCCCATTGGTTCAGGGGGGTAAGTGTGCCCATTGGTTCAGGGGGCAAGTGTGCCCATTGGTTCAGGGGGGTAAGTGTGTGCCCATTGGTTCAGGGGGGTAAGTGTGTGCCCATTGGTTCAGGGCAGTTAACGTTTCATTGGTTCCCGACTGAACTCACAGACCAAGCAAGGTCCTTTCGTCAATAACAATCGAGGAGCTCCTCTTACAGTATCGATTCATTCTCTTGGGCCCTGTTTCAATTAAATCTATGTGAAGATACGTGTGGATGATACATTAACAATAAGCTACAGGGTGAACTAGGCTCCATTGATTCAGCCTTCTTAATCACCAGGTAGCCTAATAGTTGTGACGGACAATGAAATAATGGGTTCAAATCCCACCACAAGATGTGAAATTGAATTCAATAAATCTGGTTATTTTTGGGCTGGGACCAGAAGAATGACCATGAGAGCTTCCAGATTATAAAAACCCAGCGGGTTCGCTCATGTCGTTCGTGGGAGGGAACCTGTTACCCCCGACTCGATCTGGCCTACACCTGACTCCAGTCCCATACTACATGGTTGATTGACTCTTAATGCCTCCGTGGGCAACTAGAGATGGGCAATTAGTCCTGCCTCACCAGTGTCGTGCTCATCCCGAGAACAAAAGGTTCAGTGCTACCCTGGTGTGCAACTGGGAAGCCAAACACACACTTCACCTCGCGGAAAGGCTTTGGTGACGTTCCTTGTGTGAACGTAGGAGGGGGGCAGCGTCCGGTGTACCACTGGTCGGTTTATGGGTCGATTGACCGGCGATGATTTTTCTTATTGAGCCAAGCTCTCACCATTCACAGTTTGTCTCTTTCGTCTCTGATTGTAGGGTGAGAAGGGCCCGATAGGTCCGGCTGGTCGAGATGGTGTCCAAGGTCCCGTTGGTCTTCCAGGACCTGCAGGGACACCAGGAGTTCCCGGTGAGGACGGTGACAAGGTAGGGCCCACTGCGGACGCAGCCACCCTTCTACGAGGAAGAAATCGATTCGAATTCTACGGGACCCTGAGAATCCCACGGGGGTTTTGGGGCGGGGATGGGATTGCGGTGGTTTGAGGGAAGAGGGGCGGTCTCTCCTGGTCTCCTGCCAGAACCTCGGCTGGAGGCCAACACGAACACCACAGTGGAGGAGTGTAAACGCCTGTTAGCGTTCACTGTGTATGGTCTCCTGCCAGAGTTACGGTCGGAGACTGGAGGCGGGCGGTGGGGTGGGGGGGTGGAGAGAACCCATGCGTGATTTCAGGGTCCGTATGTTTAGGGGACCATGTGTTATTCTGACCTGTTGTGTGATGCGTTCGGCAGCATTATAACTTGCCATCCACTTTATAGTTTGGTTCTGAGCAACGGTTCGGTTTAGCTCAATTAGATATTTAGAACTGAAGTGTTACCCCGAGTTAGGCACTTAGCGATGGGGCGAGATCACGGTGCCTGGGAATATTCACAGTGCAGAAAACAGGGCTCGCAGGAGGTCTCACTGAGGAGTTCAAGATTCCAAGGGGTATAGATAAACTGAAGCTTAGTAGTCTGTTTGATGTGATCACTACGGCAAGGGAATGGGGCCTCATGGATTTGATAAGATAAATAGAGAGAAACTATTTCCTCTGGTGGGGAAGCCCAGAACAAATTAGAGCTAGGCCGTTCAGGGGTGATGTCAGGAAGCACTTCTTCACACAAAGGGGAGTGGAAATCTGGAACTCTCTCCCTCCAAAAATCTGTTGAGCTTGGGGGGGTTCAATTGAAAATTTCAAAACTGAGATTGATAGATTTTTGTTCGGCAAAGGTATTAAGGGTTACGGACCAAGGCGGGCAGATGGAGTTGAGATACAGATCAGCCATGATCTAATTGAATGGCGGAACAGGCTCGAGGGGCTGAATGGCCTCCTCCTGTTCCTAATGTTCCTCAATCTGAGAGGAGGGAGGGTGAACGGATTGGACTGTTTTGTACAGGGGAAGGTGAATATATGGAGGAGTCTGCGTGGGGAGGCAGATGTCCTTAGCAAATTCAACAAGGAACTGGATAGATATTTGGCAGAGAAAGCGATTGAGGGGCACGAAAGCTGAAGTAGTGTTATGCGAGTATTTGCTCGAAGGTAAAATAAATTAGAGTTGGGGGTCCTTGTGGCGGACTGTACCTGTGAACAGGAAGTATTTGTTGGAGGTCTCTCCTATTAACGAGAATTAATTGTGGTGCAAAATTTCACGCAAACACAAAGTTCAGGGATCAGTTGTAACAGAAAGATCCCGACCATCACCTTGGGTCACAGAGTGGGTTTGGGTGTGGAGCACAGGATCTGTTCACAATATAAATACATATTGAATTATTGCAGCAAACTGATGGGTTTTCTGGTTCAATTATTATGCAAGTCACTGGTAAATGTGTTACCCTTTGTTTTCAGGGTGAAGTTGGTGAGGCGGGTCATCGGGGAAGGAAGGGCGACAAAGGTGAACATGTGAGTACAACTTTTAATTCACCAGCCTTCGTTACAAACGGACGCCAACAAACAGGGAGGGGAACGGTGTGGGTGCCTGAGGCCTTATCCGCGTGAATCTCCAGATGCCAAGCTAACCATGGGAATCGGAGGGAGGAGGGTCACTAAATGGACATTATCCTAAACCTACCATGTCTACACCCTCACCAAACTATGGGATGGGCCTTGACGTCCAGGGGCCTGTGGAATTTCAGGGTCTTGTGTCCCGGCCTACACGTGAATAATGTAGACTTGAGAAAGTACCAGGGGGCAGCTTTCACCTGTAGGGCTTACTCCAGAGAAGAGTCTGTGCCTTCAGGAGAGCAGGCCGGAAAACTAACAGCAAATATAATCTGAACGTTGGTATTTAATTAGTAATATATATCAATCAGGATCTCACCATTGTCTCTGGCCTCCTCCCCACCTCTGGCCCAATACAATTTAGAGCTTCCAACAGCCACCACTATAATTTTAAATTAAATTAACTCGTTGGAAATAGAAATCCAGTTGGGTCATAAATATAAATTTACAGAAATGTGTGAAATGTTGAAGTGTCCTCTGCAATCTAAACATAACTGGTAAATCATTGCTGTGTTTCGTCACATATTTTTGATCATTTTGGTGCACAGATTTGTAACAGTTTCTCTGTGTTTGTATCTTGTTCAGGCCCACCAGGTCCTCCTGGTCCCATCGGTCCAGTCGGTCAGCCAGGTCCTTCTGTAAGTATCCACCGTTATTGGAATTTTGTGATCTTTCAGGACCTTTTACCAATAGACAATCGGCTGCATTACATCGAATTTACATCGAGTTTACAGCACAGAAACAGGCCATTCGGCCCAACCGGTCTGTGCCGGTGTTAATGCTCCACACAAGCTCCTCTTACCACCTCATCATCTAACCCCATCACCATATCCTTCTATTCCTTGCTCCCTCGTGTGTTTATCCAGCTTCCCCTTAAATGTATCTATGCTATTCGTCTCAACTACTCCCTGTGATAGTGAGTTCCACATTCTCACCACTCTGCGTAAAGAGGTTTCTCCTGAATTCCCTATTGGATTTATTAGTGACTCTCTTATATTTATGGCCTCTAGTTTTGGACTCCCCAGAAGTGGAAACAATTTCTCCCACATTTACCTTATCAAATCCCTTCATGATTTTAAAGACCTCCATCAGGTCACCCTCAGCCTTCACTTTTCTGGAGAAAAGAGCCCCAGCCTGTTCAGTCATTTCTGATAGTTGTATCCTCTCAGTTCTGGTATCAGCCTTGCGCCCTCTCCAATGCCTCTACGTCCTTTTTATAATATGGAGACCAGAACTGTGCCCAGTGCTCCAAGTGTGGTCTAACCAAGGTTCTATACAAGTTCAACATAACTTCTCTGCTTTTCAATTCTATCCCTTTAGAAATGAACCCCAGTGCTTGATTTGCCTTTTTTATGGCCTTGTTAACCAGCGTCGCTACTATTAATGATTTGTGTATCTGTACCCCTCGATCTCTTTGACTTTACCCCATTTAGACTCTATTATCCAAGCAGTATGTGACCTCCTTATTCTTCCTACCAAAATGCACCACCTCACACTTACCTATATTGAAATTCATTTGCCAATTGATTCACATCGATTACAGTGGATATCAGGGCCCCGGGTACAGCTGAATAATAGGATATTTGGCAGATCACAAGGTTCACAGTTCAGATAGTATTCTTGTTCCTGTAGAGACTAGCTACATACTGACATCTTTGAACAGCACTCTCAGATATGTACAGATCATTAAAATCGGTGTTTATTGCCTGAGGTTTTATTTTCAGTGTTTAAAAAGATGGAGAATGTCAGCGGGGGATTAAACATTGAATCCCCTGTATAAAAAGTGGGGTAATTTCAGAAAAAGTCAGCAAAGACACAGGGGGTAATTTTAAGCTAACTCGCCCGTCGGGAAACTGAGGGATTGGGAGTGATGCTGGTTTTACATCCTGCCATGATTTTACTGTCCGTTAAAATCTGTGGAGAGTGATATTGGGAGAGGGGAGGGGGGGAGAGGGGGAGAGGGGGAGAGGGGGAGAAGGGGGCGGTGAGTAGGGAGGGGGGGAGAAGTGGGAGGGGAGAAGTGGGAGGGGGAGAAGGGGGAGGGGGAGAAGGGGGGAGGGGGAGAGGGGGAGAAGTGAGGGGGAGAGGTGGAGAAGGGGGCGGTGAGTAGGGAGGGGGAGGAGGGGGAGGGGGAGAAGGGGGAGGGGGGAGAAGGGGGGAGGGGGAGAAGGGGGCAGTGAGTAGGGAGGGGGGAGAATGGGTGGGGAGGGGGGGAGAATGGGTGGGGAGGGGGGAGAATGGGTGGGGAGGGGGGAGAATGGGTGGGGAGGGGGGAGAATGGGTGGGGAGGGGGGGAGAAGGGGGCGGGGAGAGGGGGGCGGGGAGAGGGGGGCGGGGGAGGGGAGAAGGGAGAGGAGTATAATGGGAGGGGAGAAGGGGGAGGGGGAGAAGGGGGAGGGGGAGAAGGGGGCCGGGGAGGAGGGAGGGGAAGAAGGGGGTGGGGAGAAGGAGGCGGGGAGAAGGGAGAGGGGGGAGACGAGGTCAGGGAGACGAGGTCAGGGAGAAGGGAGGAGGAGAAGGGAGGGAGAGAAGGGAGGGTGGGAGACGGGGGGCGTAAAAACCAGCGTTCCGCCTGGCTCGTTAGGTTAAAATTACCCCAGAGTTTCTACTTTGAATTTGGTTAAAATGCGAGCAAGAGTTCGGCAAAAGGTCGAACGGGACTCACGGACTAGCGACGATTATTCGCAGTTGGCGCACAACACTTGTTTGAGGCTCACCACCGAACAGTCGTTTAACCCCTGGACGGTTGATGAGAAATACATTTGCGGCACTTGTCTGGCCCCTGCAGTCCACGGGACAGACGCAGATGGCCACTTAGAATCACGTTGACCATTGTGGCCTGAGGTGACCCCTCAGTTGTATGACAAGGCTCAACACTGACCAGTAGCGTGTGGCCAAGGCGGACAGCCCCCACTCGGAGGCCATCTTGGTACTTTTCTGATTTACTAAACGGTTGGTAAGTATGTGGAACAGATTCCTTGGTGGACCAAGAAACCCTAATGAGTTTCCAGAAGGAACCAGGTGGGTTCTTGCCCACAAATGGGGTTCAGGCTTATTCGAAGGAACTCTGTGGATAGGTGGGCTCGATGGGCCGAAGGGCTTCTCCTGCCTGAAACTGTTACTGTGTCATCGCTCACTGTTGATTGTGTCTCCTTCTCAGGGTGCTGATGGAGAGCCTGGGGCCAGAGGTCAGCAAGGCTATTTCGGACAGAAGGGTGACGAAGGTCCAAGAGGATTCCCAGGGTCACCTGGTCCGATCGGTCTGCAGGTGAGGGTCCGATCTCCCTCGAAAGAAAGTCGGAAAAGAAAGGGGCGATCCTGAAATTCCTGGGTCTGGGAAGGCGGAATGGTGACACACGGCAGGCCGGGGGGAGGGTGGAATGGTGACACACGCCAGGCCGGGGGGAGGATGGAATGGTGACACACGGCAGGCCGGGGGGAGGATGGAATGGTGACACATGCCAGGCCGGGGGGAGGATGGAATGGTGACACAGGCCAGGCCGGGGGGAGGGTGGAATGGTGACACAGGCCAGGCCGGGGGGAGGGTGGAATGGTGACACAGGCCAGGCCGGGGGGAGGGTGGGAATGAGGTCTCTGACCCTTGTTTTGATGCGACCCCCCCCCCCACTTCTCCCCGACCCCCCCCTTCCCCCCTTCTCCCCGCCCCCCCTTCTGCCCGCCCCCTTTCTCCCCGCCCCCCCCTTTCTCCCCGCCCCCCCTTTCTCCCCGCCCCCCCCTTTCTCCCCACCCCCCCCCCTTTCTCCCCACCCCCCCCCTTTCTCCCCACCCCCCCCTTTCTCCCCACCCCCCCCCCTTTCTCCCCACCCTCCCTGGTTACCCTGCTCTTAAATATAGTGGATGTCATCAATCAGCGGTTTGAAGTTTGTGTAACCCAGTCTACCCCCCACCTTACGACCCCTCCCCCACAGTGCTGCCTCACCTTACGACCCCTCACCCACAGTGCTACTTCACCTTACGACCCCTCACCCACAGTGCTGCCTCACCTACGACCCCTCACCCACAGTGCTACTTCACCTTACGACCCCTCACCCACAGTGCTGCCTCACCTTACGACCCCTCCCCCACAGTGCTGCCTTACCTTACGACCCCTCCACCCAGTGCTGCCTTACCTTACGACCCCTCACCCACAGTGCTGCCTTACCTTACGACCCCTCACCCACAGTGCTGCCTTACCTTACGACCCCTCACCCACAGTGCTGCCTCACCTTACGACCCCTCACCCACAGTCCTACCTTACCCTACAATCCCCTCCCCCCACAGTGCGACTATGTTTTGTACAGTGTATTGGGTGAATCGTATCGGAGTGTGTTTTATGGTTGAGAGACTATGATGATGAATTGACTGATATTGTTTGATATTCCAGGGCATGCCTGGGCCTTCGGGAGAGAAGGGTGAAACTGGTGATGTTGGTCCAATGGTGAGTTCCTGTCCTTACTTGTCGAGGTCTCTCGGCTTTTAATAGTATTGTGTTATTACTAACAATGAGATTACAAGAGAGACCCCCTAACTTCAATCCGCGTGAGCTTAATACCAAAGGGACAGGTGGATATTTTTCTTTACGTTGTTTGTGAACGAGCAGTGGTCAGAAGAAAAAGCTTCGGCTTCACACTGTGCTGTTACCTCCTCCTGTACCGTCCTAAGATGCTGTCCCTAATGATTCTCTTTGTCTTTCCCTTCGCAGGGTCCACCTGGCCCCCCAGGTCCAAGAGGCCCGGCTGGTCCTTCCGGAGCAGATGTAAGTCCGCCTTCCTTTGTTAGTTTGAATTCGCTGTTTGCAAACCCGTGGCCGTGCTCACCTCTGACCCCGTTCTTGTCGTCTTGTGTCCGCAGGGTCCCAAGGTCCCCCCGGAGGTCTCGGTAACCCAGGGTCTCTCGGCGAAAAGGTGAGCTGTCAGAAAACCTCACCCAACGCAGGAAAGAGTTGACGCTATCGTCATGTACAACTCAACGGTTTATCATCAGCAAAGAGAGGGCAATTCGATCAGCACCAATTCTGGGTCATAGAGTTACTTGAACATTTAGTAAACTGGACTGAGAGACACTGAAAGTATCATAGTAGGTACAGCACAGGAGGAGACCATTCGGCCCATCGGGCCTGTGCCAACTCTTTGAAGGAGCTCTCCAATTAGTCCCATTCCCCTGCTCTTTCCCATAGCCCTGCAATTTTTTCTTTCCCTAGTAGCCCTCTTATCTTTCTTTTTGGAAACCTTAAGTGAAGGGGCCAGAGTGCAGATTGAAAAGAGTAGAGAAGAGTGGACTCGAGAGGCAATGGTTAGATGATGCCAAGCTTGGAATTTCGAAGCCTGTAGATTATTGGAAGAAGGGAAAAGCAACGCAGGAAAGAATGGACCTGGTTTTGAGGTCCTTGGAAAGTCTGACTTGAAGACATTAGGGGGTGATTTTAAACCCCCAAGAACGGGTGGGTTGGGGACGGGCGGGAGTTGAAAATAATTGTTTTTTCGGGTGGCAAAATTTTCGGACTTTGCATTTCCCAGTGAGAAGCCTGGACTTTTCCGCCCCGACGTTGATCCCGGAAATAAAGCCGGGTTGCGGTCGCGACCCAAAAAACAACTATTTTCAACTCCCGCCCGCCCCCAACCCACCCGTTCTCGGGGGTTAAAATCACCCCCGTTATGTCGAATCTTGATTTCAACAGAGAGAGGACGGTATATAGTGAGTTAATGATCAGTAAATCAGACTGAGAGAGACTCAGTGACCATATGTATAGTGAGTGGCTGGATGGCCAGTCAACTGGGCATGGAGACACAATAGATGATGGGTCTTTTTAATAGAATGGATATTTCAATTGTCTTGACGACATTTACTCTTGGATTTTCGAACTCCGTCGCAAACAGGGGGAGGGGTAACCTTCGGTCTTTGTTGTAAATTGATCCGGATTATCGAGAACATTTATTGAGCTGCTGTAATTGTCGTTCGCCTCATCCTCACCCGAAATGTCGTCTTCCCTTCAGGGCGAATCTGGTGAATCTGGAGCTCCAGGAATTCAAGGCGTTCCCGGACGAAGGGTACGTACAACGCCCGGGGTCCTCACCAGAGTGGGGCTGCGGTCGGCGGGAGGAGCATCTCGGCCCTGCCACGTCGGAAGGGTTAGGGAATAAACCTCGAGAGCGGGCAACAGGCAGCAAGCCGGATTGGAAGGGAGAGAGGGGACTGTCTGGGCAGGGTGGGGAGCGGCAATGATCTGGCGCCCAGTATCATCCACCCTAATCAGAATCTCCGACTGGGCCGGCTGAGTCGCACTGATCGCAGGCTGATTTATTCCTCAATCGGGTGACGGAGAGGGGAGGAGGTAATAAGTGACACCAGTCTGTTCATGCCACACTTAGGGTTATCCTGAGCTGATTAACACCGATCCAATCCAAGGTAATGGTTCGAACTTTCAACCATCCCTTCTGCATGCCCCCCCCGCTTCCCTTCGGCCCACCATTGGCCGTCCCACCACATGCCTTCAGCCGCCTTGTTCCCTCGCTGTGGAATTCCCTCCCCAAAACCTCTCCGGCTCCCTCTATTCATTGAGGACCCTCCTTAACACCCACCCCTTTGACCAAGTCACCCCCCCACCCCCACCGAATAACTTTCTTCGCTGGCCGTCCATTTTTGTCTGGTCACGCCTCTGAGATCCAACTCGGGACATTTTTTTTCGACATTAAGGTGCTGTATGAACGCAACCTGTTTCCGTCTCAATTTAAGAAAGCAAAAGTGAGCACCCATCCTGCTGGGGAGCTCGACTTGCCACCTCACGATCGCTGTCGGGATGGTGCAGACGCGTGGAAGTTGGGTGAGGGCACGTCCAAATTGGGCACGGAGCAAACCGTCGCTCTCTGTCCAGGCCCTGACGCCAAGAAGGGCCGCTCGGGCGAGTCGCTGAAGGCTTGGCAGGTGGCCCATTGGAACGGTAGCTCAGCCAGAGTGGGGGGGCGTCGCTGGGAGAGGAGGCCAGAGGAAACCGGGAGCGAAGCTAAAAGGAGACTGTCGATCCAACAGGCAAGAAATAACCTGCCCTTTCTCATGTGGTTCTTTTTTATTTAAAAAACAGGGTCCTAAAGGTGAAAGAGGAGAGAAAGGAGAGTCTGGACAGCCGGGCACTGCTGGACCTGCAGGCACCAAAGGACCCACCGGTGACGATGGACCCAAGGGCAATCCTGTAAGCCGGCCGCAAATCTGCCTCGCTGCTATATTTTCAACTCTTTCTGCGACTGCAGCGTTCAGCTTTCAGAGAGCCGATGATTGAGAGGTTTCGCTCAGTTATCTCCGGGAATGGGGTTAATTGGTTCAGAATCCCATGTACCAGCCCGAGGGGAAGGCCTGGACTTGAGTTGAGATGCGCCCTTCCTGCGTAGACTATGGCTGTAGTTCTTACGCTATTGGCTGCCGTATGCTGAGTTCTGCAACAACCAGTGCAGGGAATCCGATTGGTGCAAGTGGGTTAGATGGTGACCTTTCACCTGCGGGCCTTGGGTTTGATTCCAGCCCAGACCAATGGGATGTCAGTCTCCTCTGTCTGCTGGCTGTAAGGCCGCTATGTGAAAAGGACTCGGGCCGTCTCAACCCAGTTCCGCGTGGCCATTGGCCTCCAGCACACAATGGCACCAATTGGCAGTCTCATTGAGAGAGGCCTCGGGTGCTCATGGGATCCATGTGATTTATATCAATTAGTGTTAATTGTATTCAGGCGGTGCACATCAATTGGGGACTCTCTTGTATCCATTGAAAAGAGAGCTGATCTAGGGGGTGTTGTGGGTTTAATGTGGATCTCTGTGAATAAAGGCTTGGAAGCAACTGAAGACCAGGCTCTCGTATTCCATCATTCACCACCAGTTGTAACATCGGGCTGGATGATGTGAGGAATGTGATGGCTGGAGGTTGGGGCAGAGTAGTGGGAGCTTTACTCTGCACCTACTCTTGTGGCAGACTTTGTCTGGACAGAAATTGATACTTGTTGACGTGGCAACCAGATTTGAAGTGTTAAAAATATTAAAACAATCTTAAAATTAAAGCTAGGCCATTCAGGGGCGAAATCAGGAAGCACTTTTTCACACAAAGGGCAGTGGGAATCAGGAATTCCCTCCCCAAAAAGGCTATGGATTCTAGGGGACAATTGGACTAAGGTCAATAGATTTTTGTTAGGTGAGGGTATCAAGGGATACGGAGCAAAGGTGGGGAAATGGAGTTGAGGCGCAGATGAGCCATGATCTAACTGAATGGCCGAGCAGCCCTGAGGGGCTGAATGGCCTACTTCTGTTCCTAATTTCCCTATGTTCATTGAAAGGACGGACGGAGAGGACCATCATGTATAAATAAAACCTTCTCCACCGTCTCTGGAGTAAGGTCATGATACGAATGTCCTGGGCAGGTTGCCTTCTCTCTGCTGATGGTCAGTAAGCAGGGGGTTTCCTGATGTCCTGTGCCCTCTGTGTTGGGTCTGTGAGCAGAGGACCCATTGACCGTCCGAACCCTTTGCTGTAGCTGGGCGTCTCTTATTGTGCGGCGGTGATGCTGCAGGTTGACTGACCTGCCATTTATTTCACCTCTCTTTCTCCCCGCAGGGTCCTGTTGGTTTCCCTGGTGATCCCGGCCCGCCTGGTGAACTTGGACCACGCGTAAGTGTCAACGGACTTTGCAGAACTTCTCATCCTCGTTCTTAAAAAATGTTATTGGTGCTATTGTCGCTCGTCTGAACTTTGCTCCCCTGTTCCTTCCACTCTGTCTTTCTGTTTCATTCACGGGATGTGGGCGTCGCTGGCGAGGCCGGCATTTATTGCCCATCCCTAATTGCCCTTGAGAAGGTGGTGGTGAGCCGCCTTCTTGAACCGCTGCAGTCCGTGTGGTGAAGGTTCTCCCACAGTGCTGTTGGGAAGGGAGTTCCAGGATTTTGACCCAGCGACGATGAAGAAACGGCGATATATTTCCAAGTCGGGATGGTGTGTGACTTGCAGGGGAACTTTGAAGTCTCCCTCCTTCCTGTGTTGAATCAAAACTCACTACACCGTTTCCCACTCCAACTCGATCCTTTCCCAGGACCTCAAACACTTGAAACTCGTCCCCTCCCACAATCATCCCTTCCTGCTACATTCGACAAGCTTTTCAAAGCCAAGCTTAGCATCACCTTATTTGGAGAGAGCCTTTGGCTCAGTGGTAATATTCCCACCTCTGAGTCAGAAGATGCAGGGTTCAAACCAGGGGTGGGTGGTGACCTGGAGCTCCGGCTCTGAATTCTGGGTTGACGTCCAATGGGATCCTGTGTGTTCTTTCCCCCCTCCCTGTATCCTCATGTTTTCCTGCTCGAACTCACTCTTTCTCAGGACCTCAAAACCTCTGGAGCTCCTCCCCTCCCTTGGTCTTGCCTTCTTTCTATGAACTACAAGTTCTTGGGCGTAGCTTAGACGTTCTCCATTTATCTAATCCATAACTCTTTTCAAACTTGGTGACGTCCTGCACTGTAGGCCTCGGCCCTTCACCTGACCCCGTCCTACACTGTAGGCCTCGGCCCTTCACCTGACCCCGTCCTAGACTGTAGGCCTCGGCCCTTCACCTGACCCCGTCCTACACTGTAGGCCTCGGCCCTTCACCTGACCCCGTCCTACACTGTAGGCCTCGGCCCTTCACCTGACCCCGTCCTACACTGTAGGCCTCGACCCTTCACCTGACCCCGTCCTACACTGTAGGCCTCGACCCTTCACCTGACCCCGTCCTACACTGTAGGCCTCATCCTTTCACCTGACCCCGTCCTACACTGTAGGCCTCATCCTTTCACCTGACCCCGTCCTACACTGTAGGCCTCATCCTTTCACCTGACCCCGTCCTACACTGTAGGCCTCGACCCTTCACCTGACCCCGTCCTACACTGTAGGCCTCGACCCTTCACCTGACCCCGTCCTACACTGTAGGCCTCGGCCCTTCACCTGACCCTGTCCTAGACTGTAGGCCTCGACCCTTCACCTGACCCCGTCCTACACTGTAGGCCTCGGCCCTTCACCTGACCCTGTCCTACACTGTAGGCCTCGGCCCTTCACCTGACCCCGTCCTACACTGTAGGCCTCGGCCCTTCACCTGACCCCGTCCTACACTGTAGGCCTCATCCCTTCACCTGACCCCGTCCTACACTGTAGGCCTCGGCCCTTCACCTGACCCTGTCCTAGACTGTAGGCCTCGGCCCTTCACCTGACCCCGTCCTACACTTTAGGCCTCATCCCTTCACCTTGCAGCTAAGAATCTGTGCAACTGAAATGTGAGCCAGAAATTACTCTTATGAGCTACTTGTTCTCCTGTTTAAAATTGGAGCCCACCATTACGTGGCCCCTTTTCAGAAGGGATTCAGTTGGGCCCGTCAACCAGAGCTGTTTGATTGTAGTCAAGCTTAGACTTGTCTTTCTTTTCTTCCCGTTTTAGGGTCAAGATGGTGCCAAAGGTGAAAGTGGAGAGGACGGCGAGCAAGGACAAGCTGTAAGTAGTGATGGAGCTCTGATCCCACAGGTTTTGTTTGGGTGTCTCTGAAGGTTCATTGACTCCTTTCTCTCCGTTTCCTTCTCACGCAGGGGTCTCCAGGTCCAACTGGTGAAGTGGGCCCACCAGGTCCTCCCGGAAAGAGGGTAAGCAAACATTTGCGATAAGGTTATTCATACGGAATGCTTAGGGGCTTTATTCGGTGAGTGCCTGACGCATACAGACCAGCAAGGCCTTAGGTTTGATACCTGCTCTGTGCTGATTCAACTCATCAGGAGCCCAGGAGCCGTGAATTCTAAATCTCAGGTCTAGGGGCTGTGTTAGGTCTATATCTGGGGTCTAGGGGCTGTGTGAGTCTATATCTGGGGTCTAGGGGCTGTATGGGGTCTATATCTGGGTCTAGGGGCTGTGTGAGTCTATATCTGGGTCTAGGGGCTGTATGGGGTCTATATCTGGGTCTAGGGGCTGTGTGAGGTCTGTATCTGGGGTCTAGGGGCTGTATGAGGTCTATATCTGGGTCTAGGGGCTGTGTGAGGTCTATATCTGGGGTCTAGGGGCTGTATGGGGTCTATATCTGGGTCTAGGGGCTGTGTGAGGTCTATATCTGGGTCTAGGGGCTGTATGGGGTCTATATCTGGGTCTAGGGGCTGTGTGAGGTCTGTATCTGGGGTCTAGGGGCTGTATGAGGTCTATATCTGGGTCTAGGGGCTGTGTGAGGTCTATATCTGGGTCTAGGGGCTGTGTGAGGTCTATATCTGGGGTCTAGGGGCTGTATGAGGTCTATATCTGGGTCTAGGGGCTGTGTGAGGTCTATATCTGGGTCTAGGGGCTGTGTGAGGTCTATATCTGGGGTTTAGGGGCTGTGTGAGGTCTATATCTGGGTCTAGGGGCTGTGTGAGGTCTATATCTGGGGTCTAGGGGCTGTATGGGGTCTATATCTGGGTCTAGGGGCTGTGTGAGGTCTATATCTGGGTCTAGGGGCTGTATGGGGTCTATATCTGGGGTCTAGGGGCTGTGTGAGGTCTGTATCTGGGGTCTAGGGGCTGTATGGGGTCTATATCTGGGGTCTAGGGGCTGTGTGAGGTCTATATCTGGGTCTAGGGGCTGTGTGAGGTCTATATCTGGGGTCTAGGGGCTGTGTGAGGTCTATATCTGGGTCTAGGGGCTGTATGAGGTCTATATCTGGGTCCAGGGGCTGTGTGAGGTCTATATCTGGGGTCTAGGGGCTGTATGGGGTCTATATCTGGGTCTAGGGGCTGTGTGAGGTCTATATCTGGGTCTAGGGGCTGTGTGAGGTCTGTATCTGGGGTCTAGGGGCTGTGTGAGGTCTATATCTGGGTCTAGGGGCTGTGTGAGGTCTATATCTGGGTCTAGGGGCTGTGTGAGGTCTATATCTGGGTCTAGGGCCTGTGTGAGGTCTATATCTGGGGTCTAGGGCCTGTGTGAGGTCTATATCTGGGTCTAGGGCCTGTGTGAGGTCTATATCTGGGTCTAGGGGCTGTATGGGGTCTATATCTGGGTCTAGGGGCTGTGTGAGGTCTATATCTGGGTCTAGGGGCTGTATGGGGTCTATATCTGGGTCTAGGGGCTGTGTGAGGTCTATATCTGTGTCTAGGGCCTGTGTGAGGTCTATATCTGGGTCTAGGGACTGTGTGAGGTCTATATCTGGGGTCTAGGGGCTGTGTGAGGTCTGTATCTGGGTCTAGGGCCTGTGTGAGGTCTATATCTGGGTCTAGGGCCTGTGTGAGGTCTATATCTGGGTCTAGGGCCTGTGTGAGGTCTATATCTGGGTCTAGGGCCTGTGTGAGGTCTATATCTGGGGTCTAGGGCCTGTGTGAGGTCTATATCTGGGTCTAGGGCCTGTGTGAGGTCTATATCTGGGTCTAGGGGCTGTATGGGGTCTATATCTGGGTCTAGGGGCTGTGTGAGGTCTATATCTGGGTCTAGGGGCTGTATGGGGTCTATATCTGGGTCTAGGGGCTGTGTGAGGTCTATATCTGGGTCTAGGGCCTGTGTGAGGTCTATATCTGGGTCTAGGGACTGTGTGAGGTCTGTATCTGGGGTCTAGGGGCTGTGTGAGGTCTATATCTGGGTCTAGGGCCTGTGTGAGGTCTATATCTGGGTCTAGGGCCTGTGTGAGGTCTATATCTGGGTCTAGGGCCTGTGTGAGGTCTATATCTGGGTCTTGGGGCTTTGTGAGGTCTATATCTGGGTCTAGGGCCTGTGTGAGGTCTATATCTGGGTCTAGGGCCTGTGTGAGGTCTATATCTGGGGTTTAGGGCTGTGTGAGGTCTATATCTGGGGTCTAGGGGCTGTGTGAGGTCTATATCTGGGTCTAGGGGCTGTGTGAGGTCTATATCTGGGTCTAGGGCCTGTGTTAGGTCTATATCTGGGTCTAGGGCCTGTGTGAGGTCTATATCTGGGGTTTAGGGCTGTGTGAGGTCTATATCTGGGGTCTAGGGGCTGTGTGAGGTCTATATCTGGGTCTAGGGCCTGTGTGAGGTCTATATCTGGGGTCTAGGATCTGTGTTAGGTCTATATCTGGGTCTAGGGGCTGTGTGAGGTCTATATCTGGGGTTTAGGGCTGTGTGAGGTCTATATCTGGGTCTAGGGCCTGTGTGAGGTCTATATCTGGGGTTTAGGGCTGTGTGAGGTCTATATCTGGGGTTTAGGGCTGTGTGAGGTCTATATCTGGGGTCTAGGGGCTGTGTGAGGTCTATATCTGGGGTCTAGGGGCTGTGTGAGGTCTATATCTGGGGTTTAGGGCCTGTGTGAGGTCTATATCTGGGGTTTAGGGCTGTGTGAGGTCTATATCTGGGGTTTAGGGCTGTGTGAGGTCTATATCTGGGGTTTAGGGCCTGTGTGAGGTCTATATCTGGGGTTTAGGGCTGTGTGAGGTCTATATCTGGGTCTAGGGGCTGTGTGAGGTCTATATCTGGGGTCTCGGGCCTGTGTGAGGTCTATATCTGGGGTCTAGGGGCTGTGTGAGGTCTATATCTGGGGTCTAGGGGCTGTGTGAGGTCTATATCTGGGGTCTAGGGGCTGTGTGAGGTCTATATCTGGGGTCTAGGGGCTGTGTGAGGTCTATATCTGGGGTCTAGGGGCTGTGTGAGGTCTATATCTGGGTCTAGGGGCTGTGTGAGGTCTATATCTGGGGTCTAGGGGCTGTGTGAGGTCTATATCTGGGGTCAAGGGGCTGTGTGAGGTCTATATCTGGGGTCTAGGGCCTGTGTGAGGTCTATATCTGGGACTAGGGGCTGTGTGAGGTCTATATCTGGGGTCTAGGGGCTGTGTGAGGTCTATATCTGGGGTCTAGGGGCTGTGTGAGGTCTATATCTGGGGTCTAGGGGCTGTGTGAGGTCTATATCTGGGGTCTAGGGGCTGTGTGAGGTCTATATCTGGGGTCTAGGGGCTGTGTGAGGTCTATATCTGGGGTCTAGGGCCTGTGTGAGGTCTATATCTGGGACTAGGGGCTGTGTGAGGTCTATATCTGGGGTCTAGGGGCTGTGTGAGGTCTATATCTGGGGTCTAGGGGCTGTGTGAGGTCTATATCTGGGGTCTAGGGGCTGTGTGAGGTCTATATCTGGGGTCTAGGGGCTGTGTGAGGTCTATATCTGGGTCTAGGGGCTGTGTGAGGTCTATATCTGGGGTTTAGGGCTGTGTGAGGTCTATATCTGGGGTCTAGGGGCTGTGTGAGGTCTATATCTGGGGTTTAGGGCTGTGTGAGGTCTATATCTGGGGTTTAGGGCCTGTGTGAGGTCTATATCTGGGGTTTAGGGCCTGAGTGAGGTCTATATTTGAAGCCCCCTGCCCTCGGTCACTCAAACGTTGTCTGGCGTTGCCCCGCGCTCCTGCCCTTGTTGGGCCTCCTGGAGGCTCACAGTGCAGCCCCTGAACGATGATGAAGAAACTGTCGAATGCAATGAGGGGTTGTTGGGGGAACACAAGTACTAATGAGCGTGGTGGACATAAATGGGGAAGTCTTCTTCACCGATGAAGGTTGATAGAATGGCGGAATAAGTTGCCGGGGAGGCCCACGGGGGTGGGCCCTGTAAACCGGTTGACTGGGGGGTGCGTCAGGGCGGATGTGGCGAGGTGGAGTTGACCTGCCATCACGGGACGTCTTGTTGGGGCCGAAAGGCCTTCTCGCATTTTCTGACGTCACCTCCCCATTCTCAGGTTTCCAGTGCTGGTGATGGTCCCTGTCCTTCTCCACCTCCGGGTGTAACATCTCGTTCTCTCTCTCTGTTTGTTTTCTCGCAGGGTCCGGCCGGAGCACGCGGTCCCGAGGGGCGAGAGGGAGAAAAAGGAAGCAAGGTAACGGGTTTCTGAGACCCCCCCCCCCCATCCTGGGGCCGTTCGCTCGAGTCGGTGCGGAGGTAGGGAGGGGACACGGTGCTGGGGTCGGGGAGGGTGGGCCATGCGGTGGAGCCTGCCACAGCCGTGCCCGTGGAGTGCAAGGCCTACCACTGGGAAGTGGTCCAACAGCCATTTCAAGAAGGCGAGGGGCAGCATCTGGTGCCCGAACGGTTTGCCTGGGCGCCCAGTCGGTAGACCAGCCTCCCGGCACCTCGGAGAGGCTTTGGTGAATGGAGGGAGAGGAGGCGACGTGGGGTGGACATCTGGACACCCTGGCCTTCAAGAGGACGGAGCAGCTGAAAACCAGCTCCCTTTCAGCAGCGGAATAATACCGAGTGCACTCTGAGGCTCCTGTTGCGCAGCTGCTGTAACCAGGAGCAATGCCACGGGAGACCCGCCGGTATGTCCGAGAGCTGGAGAGGGGTGAGCCTCAGGATGATTCTTTCCTGATCCCGGTGGATGAATCAGTGGCCGGTCGGTGTGACGGGCCTTCCCCTCTCGAATCTCCCTCTGGGGTGTTCCGTTTGGCCTCAGTGATCCCTTGTTCGGATCGAGGGGGGGAAAAAAACCCAACTCTCCGCCCCCCCACCCCGCCGAGCTCACTGCCCCCCGTTGTGGGAGTGCGCGGATATTGGCCGTGGACAGGGTGGGCTGTGCCTCACCCTTCTGGTTTATTTACAGGCCCACGTTTACGGTCGGGGTTGGCGTACGGAAGAATGGGCGACACAGCAGAGGTCGGGGGTGGGCGGCGGGGGGGTTCCAGTCACCTGGCCAGGAGCCAGCGGCTCGAGGAGCGGAGAATGGGGGCGGGCGGGGGGGGGGGGAGGGAGGGAGGAGAGGAGAAGATGGCTCCAAACCGTCCGATTGGCCATGTCGCGGGGCGGCCGAGCGGCCGTGGGACCTGATGCTGCAGGTTTCCATTCGTTAACCTGTTGGCTGTTTCTTTGCTTTTATTTCAGGGTGAATCTGGTGCAGCAGGACCTCCTGGGAAGGTTGGTCCTGTCGGCCCGCAGGGCACCCCAGGGAAACAGGGTCCCGAGGGTCTCCGGGGCATTCCTGGTGCTGTGGTGAGTCCTGTTGGTCGGTGAGGAGGGAGGGGGTTTCAGACATCGGTTGTCACGCGTGTGCGTTCTGACAGGGAACTGCTCAGCGAACCTCTTAAAGGTGTCCCCTGAGCCGCGACTGACAACAGTTTAACTGGTGGAACGGTGAGGGATGTCTCGGTGGGTTTTTGCGCTCTGGTGAGACAGCGATAAAGACCCTCGTCCGTTCCTTAACTCAAAGGCTGCACCCCAGAACACGATAGAAGTTTCTCTTTCACCTTTCTCAGTGACTGCCTCAGTGATTCAGCTCATTGAAGTCACGGAAGGAGGCCATTCGGCCCACCGTGCCTGGGCCGGCTCTTTGAAAGAGCTTTCCAATTAGTCCCACTCCCCTGCCCTTTCCCCGCAGCCCTGCGTTTTTTCCTTCTCAAGTATTTATCCGATTCCCTTTTGAAAGTTATGATTGAATCTTTCAGGCAGTGAATTCCAGATCAGAACAACTCGCTGCGTTAAAAAAAAAAGACTCATCTCCCCTCTGGTTCTTTCGCCGATTGTCTTAAATCTGTATCCTCTGGTCACCGACCCACCTGCCAGTGGAAACTGTTTACATAGAACTACATGGAATGTACAGCACAGAAACAGGCCATTCGGCCCAACAGGTCCATGCTGGTGTTTATGCTCCACACGAGCCTCCCCCCTCCCGACTTCATCTCACCCCATCACCATATCCTTCCATTCCTTTCTCCCTCATTTGTTTATCCAGCGTCCCCTTAAATGCGACTCACCTCAACCACTCCTTGTGGGAGCGAGTCCCACATTCTCACCACTCTCTGGCTGAAGACGTTTCTCCTCAATTCCCTATTGGATTTATTAGTGACTCTCTTATATTTATGGCCCCCTGGTTCTGGTCTCCCCCACAAGTGGAAACATCTGTACGTCTACCCTATCGAACCCCTTTCATAATCTTAAAGCCCTCTATCAGGTCGCCCCTCTGCCTTCTCTTTTCTAGAGAAAAGAGCCCCAGCCTGTTCAATCTTTCCCGATAATATATCCTCCCAATTCTGGTATCATCCTAGTAAATCTTATTTGCACCTTCGCCAGTCCCTCGGGATAGTTTCTCCCTCTTTACTCTCTCAAAACCCCATATTATTTTGAACGCTTCTATTAAATCTCCCCGTAACCTTCTCTGCTCTAAGGAGAACAATTCCAGCTTCTCCAGTCTCTCCACATATCTGAAGTCCATCACCCCTGGAACCATTCTGGTAAATCTATTTCTTGGAATGTGGATATTTACCGTTTGCCGTACATCAGTCAGGGATCAGTACCGAGCGTCCGCTGTACAAGTTGAGGCAGGACGGGGTGCACTTCCTCTACGAGTCTGTGAGGGTGGAGTGTGCGCAAACCCTCACGCACAGGAGGCGTGCGCGGCGTCTCATGTACGCGATGAGCCCCCGCGTTGGGGGAGGGAGCTGAGCTGCGTGGGTCAGAACAGGTGCCCGCCCTGTGTGGGTACACGAGGTGGGGACAGAGGTTCACGCGATGGGACAGCCCGCCCCAGAGTAGGAGACCAGTGCGGCACGGAACCCTTCCGCGCCGCTGAACGCGGCGGAAGAGCTGTGAATCCTGCCCGACTGCTTGAGGTGGGAGAGGCGCCCAAGGGTGCTTCTCCCCGGCCTTCGCTACTGCTGATCTACCGCAGGTGGCCTCTCGATCAGCCTCTGCGTTCCTCGATACAGGAGTGTGCAGATCCGGTACAAGTGCACGAGGTGGGGAGGACGTTTCCCAGAGGAGTCTCCATCAGGTGGAGAGGTGTGTGAACCCATGAGTACATGGGATTGAAGAGGTGCAGCCACTGCGCAGGGGAGGTGTACACGCTATCAGTTTGAACAGTGGAATTCTGAGTTCTCGCGCTCACACTCTCTCCCTCTCGTGCTGTCTCTTGTGTCCTCGCTCTCTCTCCCGTACCCTCGCTCTCTCTCCCGTACCCTCGCTCTCTCTCCCGTACCCTCGCTCTCTCCCTCTCGTGCTGTCTCTCGTGTCCTCGCTCTCTCTCCCGTACCCTCGCTCTCTCTCCCGTACCCTCGCTCTCTCTCCCGTGCCCTCCCTCTCTCTCCCGTGCCCTCGCTCTCTCTCCCATACCCTCACTCTCTCTCCCGTGCCCTCGCTCTCTCTCCCGTGCCCTCCCTCTCTCTCCCGTACCCTCGCTCTCTCTCCCGTACCCTCGCTCTCTCTCCCGTACCCTCGCTCTCTCTCCCGTACCCTCGCTCTCTCTCCCGTACCCTCGCCCTCTCTCCCGTGCCCTCCCTCTCTCTCCCGTACCCTCGCTCTCTCTCCCGTACCCTCGCTCTCTCTCCCGTACCCTCCCTCTCTCTCCCGTGCCCTCGCTCTCTCTCCCGTGCCCTCGCTCTCTCTCCCGTACCCTCGCTCTCTCTCCCGTACCCTCGCTCTCTCTCCCGTACCCTCGCTCTCTCTCCCGTGCCCTCCCTCTCTCTCCCGTACCCTCGCTCTCTCTCCCGTACCCTCGCTCTCTCTCCCGTACCCTCGCTCTCTCTCCCGTACCCTCGCTCTCTCTCCCGTACCCTCGCTCTCTCTCCCGTACCCTCGCTCTCTCCCTCTCGTGCCCTCGCTCTCTCCCTCTCATGCCCTCACTCTCTCTCCCTCGCGCCCTCACTCTCTCCCTCGCGCCCTCGCTCCCTCTCTCTCGCTCCCTCGCTCTCGCGTCCTCGCTCCCTCTCTCTCGCTCCCTCGCTCTCGCGTCCTCGCTCCCTCTCTCTCGCGTCCTCGCTCCCTCTCTCTCGCTCCCTCTCTCTCGCATCCTCGCTCCCTCTCTCTCGCTCCCTCGCTCCCTCTCTCTCGCTCCCTCTCTCTCGCTCTCTCTCTCTCGCTCCCTCTCTCTCGCTCCCTCTCTCTCGCTCCCTCTCTCTCGCTCCCTCTCTCCTCTCTCTCGCTCCCTCTCTCTCGCGCCCTCGCTCCCTCTCTCTCGCTCCCTCTCTCTCGCTCTCTCTCTCTCGCTCCCTCTCTCTCGCGCCCTCGCTCCCTCTCTCTCGCTCCCTCTCTCTCGCTCTCTCTCTCTCGCTCCCTCTCTCTCGCTCCCTCTCTCTCGCGTCCTCGCTCCCTCTCTCTCGCTCCCTCTCTCTCGCATCCTCGCTCCCTCTCTCTCGCTCCCTCGCTCCCTCTCTCTCGCTCCCTCTCTCTCGCTCTCTCTCTCTCGCTCCCTCTCTCTCGCTCCCTCTCTCTCGCTCCCTCTCTCTCGCTCCCTCTCTCTCGCTCCCTCGCTCCTCTCTCTCGCTCCCTCTCTCTCGCGCCCTCGCTCCCCCTCTCTCGCGCCCTCGCTCCCTCTCTCTCGCGCCCTCGCTCCCTCTCTCTCGCGCCCTCGCTCCCTCTCTCTCGCGCCCTCGCTCCCCCTCTCTCGCGCCCTCGCTCCCCCTCTCTCGCGCCCTCGCTCCCCCTCTCTCGCGCCCTCGCTCCCCCTCTCTCGCGCCCTCGCTCCCCCTCTCTCGCGCCCTCGCTCCCCCTCTCTCGCGCCCTCGCTCCCCCTCTCTCGCGCCCTCGCTCCCTCTCTCTCGCGCCCTCGCTCCCTCTCTCTCGCGCCCTCGCTCCCTCTCTCTCGCGCCCTCTCTCGCGCCCTCGCTCCCTCTCTCTCGCGCCCTCGCTCTCCCTCTCTCGCGCCCTCGCTCCCTCGCTCTCGCTCCCCCTCTCTCGCGCCCTCGCTCCCTCGCTCTCGCTCCCTCTCTCTCGCGCCCTCGCTCCCTCTCTCTCGCGCCCTCGCTCCCTCTCTCTCGCGCCCTCGCTCCCTCTCTTGCTCTCTCTCTCGCGCCCTTGCTCGCTCTCTCTCTAGTGCTCTCTCTCTCGCAAACTCTCTCATGCTCTCCCTCACACTCTCTCACACATTCTCTCTGTCTGTATCTGTCTCTGTCTGTCAATCTCTTTCTGTTTCTCTGTCTGTTTCTCTCTTGCTCTCTCTCTATCTCTGTCTGTCTGTCCCTCTGTCTGTCTGTCTCTTTTTCTCCTCTCTCTCTCTGTCTGTCTCTTTTTCTCCCCCCTCTCTCTCTGTCCCTCTCTTTTTCTCCCCTCTCTCTCCATCTGCCTGTCTCTCTTCTTTTCTTGTCTCTCTCCTTTTCTCCTCTCTCTGTCTCTCTGTTTTATCTCCTATTGTTACTGATGACTTTCTTCCTTTGACAGGGTGAACAAGGATCTCCTGGAATCTCTGGACAGGCTGGACCTCCTGGTCCAATGGTACGTAAACTATGCTGGCATTTCACCTCTGGCCCATACTGCCTGTTGGGACATCCAGGCCAGTCAGGGATACAGAGATAGGTTTGATACATGAAGCCACTGGTTGTGAACAAGATGTAGCTCTGAGCTCCATGAATCCAATGAGATGGTTCTGTGAGCATTAATTCTTAGGGTAATCTGTCAGTCTCTGAGTAGGATTGTGGGTCTTGTGAATGTATCTGGGTGGGCTTATGGGGCATGTGGATGTATCTGGGCGGATTTTCAGGTACCTGAGTGTATTTGGGTTGGTTGTCAGGTATATCAATGTATCTGGGTGGATTTTCAGGTACATCAATGTACTTAGGTTGGTTTTCATGTATATCGATGTACTTGGGTGGATTTTCAGGTATATCAATATATCTGGGCAGATTTTCAGGTACCTGAGTGTATTTGGGTTGGTTGTCAGGTACATCAATGTACTTAGGTTGGTTTTCAGGCATATCGATGTACTTGGGTGGATTTTCAGGTATATCAATATATCTGGGCAGATTTTCAGGTATATCCATGTATCTGGGCAGATTTTCGGGTATATCCATATATCTGGGCGGATTTTCAGGTATATCCATGTATCTGGGCAGATTTTCAGGTATATCAATGTATCTGGATGGACTTTCATGTATATCAATGTATCTGGGTTGGTTTTCAGGTATATCAATGTATCTGGGTGGATTTTCAGGTATATCAATGTATCTGGGTTGGTTTTCAGGTATATCAATGTATCTGGGTTGGTTTTCAGGTATATCAATGTACTTGGGTTGCATTACTGTGTTGTGCACCATACTGTAGACTTATGATGATAATTGTTCTCCTGTTTGATTCCTCTGTTCTGTAGGGACCACCGGGTTTACCTGGCTTGAAGGGAGATGGTGGTGCTAAGGGAGAGAAGGTAAGACTTCCCAGTCACACCTGCAGTGTTCCAAAGGATGGGCAGATTTCATTGCGGGGGGGGGTCACACAGGTTATGAACACCAGCCTCTCACTCATCTCATACTGAAATCTAGAAAGATGGGCCTTTCACTTCCCCTGTTGGGAAGTGTGCTCCCTAAGGATTGGTCATGGACCAGGAAGTACCAGCAAGTATCTGGAATGTCAGCTCATTCCACGGCGATTGGTGTGATCTCGAGGAATCAGCACGGCGTCCCCTCAAAAACCGGGCTGAGGGTCCAAAACGCAGCAATGCTGCCACCTCTTGACACTGGATGTGCGGCAAATGCCCTGTGAGGTAATTTGACACATTCTACGTGTGATCAACAACAACTTGCATTTATATAGCGCCTTTAACAAAGTAAGACGTCCCAAGGCGCTTCACAGGAGAGATTATCAGACAAATACGGAGATTTTAGAACAGGTGCTCAAAAGTTTGGTCAAAGAGATAGGTTTTAAGCAGTGTCTGAAAGAAGGAGAGAGAGGTGGAGAGACGGAGATGTTTAGGGAGAGAATTCCATAGCTTAGGGCCTAGCCAAACACGGCCACCAATGGTGGAGCGATTAAAATCGGGGGTACATAAGATGCTAGAATTTAAGGAGCGGAGAGATCTCGGAGGGTTGTAGGGCTGGAGGAGGTTACAGAGACAGGGAGCAGGGGCGAGGCCATGGAGGGATTTGAACACAAGGATAACAATTTTAAAATGGAGGCATTGCCGGACCGGGAGCCGATGTATCTGAGTCTATGTTTGTCCCTCTCTGGTCCCTGTATCTGTGTCTATGTTTGTCCCTCTCTGGTGCCTCTATCTGTGTCTATGTTTGTCCCTCTCTGGTCCCTGTATCTTGGTCTATGTTTGTCCCTCTCTGGTCCCTGTATCTGAGTCTATGTTTGTCCCTCTCTGGTCCCTGTATCTGTGTCTATGTTTGTCCCTCTCTGGTCCCTGTATCTTGGTCTATGTTTGTCCCTCTCTGGGCCCTCTATCTGGGTCTATGTTTGTCCCTCTCTGGGCCCTCTATCTGTGTCTATGTTTGTCCCTCTCTGGGCCCTCTATCTGTGTCTATGTTTGTCCCTCTCTGGTCCCTGTATCTGTGTCTATGTTTGTCCCTCTCTGGGCCCTCTATCTGGGTCTATGTTTGTCCCTCTCTGGTCCCTGTATCTGAGTCTATGTTTGTCCCTTTCTGGGCCCTCTATCTGTGTCTATGTTTGTCCCTCTCTGGTCCCTGTATCTGTGTCTATGTTTGTCCCTCTCTGGGCCCTCTATCTGGGTCTATGTTTGTCCCTCTCTGGGCCCTCTATCTGTGTCTATGTTTGTCCCTCTCTGGTCCCTGTATCTGTGTCTATGTTTGTCCCTCTCTGGGCCCTCTATCTGGGTCTATGTTTGTCCCTCTCTGGGCCCTGTATCTGTGTCTATGTTTGTTCCCCTCTGGTCCCTCTATCTGGGTCTTCGTTTGACCCTGTGTGAATCATATATTTGTCGTTCTGCAGTTCTGTATTGACCAGTTTGTGATGCTACTTTTACTCCCTTTAATTTCACATGTTCACCCCTCTGTGTTTCTGTTTCAGGGTCACCCTGGTCTCATTGGATTAATTGGACCTCCAGGAGAGCAGGGAGAGAAGGGAGACCGAGGTCTCCAGGGTCCTCAGGGAATAGAAGGTCATAAAGGAGACAATGTAATTACCCACATTCTCCAGGGTTCAAAACTGGCACCAGTTTCCTGCAGCATTTTAGTAACAGTATTTATTACCGTGTCTGTGTTGTGCTATTACAGAATGAAATCGTTACAGCTCCCCGAAGGTCCCAGGTTCAATCCTGGTCTGCGCTGTGTCAGCTGGTATCAGCCACTTGGCCTCAGTGCCGCTGGGCAAGGGTGGAGTGAAATTGCTTGTTGAGTGTGTGTGGGCCTTGGATCCATGGTGGGCTGCGATACCTCGACACTCACTCAGCTCTCACAGGAAGAACGGCCATTTGCTTGAGTTCCTGAATGACTGTCAACTCTTGTGTGAAGGTGTCGGTCCCTCGCGGGGTCGGGGTCCCTCGCAGGGTCGGGGTCCCTCGCGGGGTCGGTCCCTCGCGGGGTCGGTCCCTCGCGGGGTCGGTCCCTCGCGGGGTCGGGGTCCCTCGTGGGGTCGGAGTCTGTCGTGGGTTCGGTCCCTCGCAGGGTCGGGGTCCCTCGCGGGGTCGGTCCCTCGCGGGGTCGGTCCCTCGCGGGGTCGGTCCCTCGCGGGGTCGGGGTCCCTCGTGGGGTCGGAGTCTGTCGTGGGTTCGGTCCCTCGTGGGGTCGGGGTCCCTCGTGAGGTCGGTCCCTCGTGGGGTCGGGGTCCCTCGTGGGGTCGGTCCCTCGTGGTGTTGCGTTTTTACAATGTTAGACTAAGTGTTCTACTATTAGAGCAGTATGCTGTGACTGTGTTACGCTGCAGCATTGGACTATTTACAGTGTTTAGAGTATTACAGTGTGAGGCTATTACACCAAAACACTATTAGCTTTAGACAAGTTTGATACTTGTATATACTGGTTGGTTCTGGGAGACATTTAAAGACATGGAAAGAGAGGCTTACAGACAACTTGGGAGATGTACAGAACAAAAATGAGAGCAACACAGAGAGTGACAGTGAGTGTGAGTGACAGTGAGTGTAAGTGATGGAGGGGGGGAATGATGGAGGGAGAGAATGATGGAGGAAGGGAGTGATGGAGGGATAGAGGGAGGGAGTGACGGAGGGACGGAAGGAGGGAGTGACGGAGGGACGGAAGGAGGGAGTGACGGAGGGAGGGAATGACGGAGGGAGGGAGTGACGGAGGGACAGAGGGAGTGAGTGAGTGACAGATAGCAAGAGAGTGAGTGACAGACAGAGAGGGAGTGAGTGACGGACAGACAGACAGACAGACAGAGAGAGAGAGACACATACACACACACAGAACCAAGTGCAGAAAAAGGGAGACAGAAAGAATAGAAATTGAGAGAGAAGCAGAGAAACATTTTTCCATGAGCCCCACCACAGGGATCACCAAGTTACCTAAAGCAGTAAAGAGCTTCCCTCGTGCTCAATGGCGTGTTTATTTTTCACTTTTTCTTCTCCTTGACCCTAGGGTATTTCTGGTGGGAGTGGCCCTTCGGGTCCTTCAGGTCCTCCTGGTTTACCGGTAAGTTTAACCACCGCTCGGAGATAACGCTGTTTAATGGCACTGAGCTCAAGAGCATCACCGTACCCGGCAGTAACTTAGCCCGGCAGTAACTTACCTCCTCCCACCCTACTTCATCTCACCCTATCAGGTTAGTCTCAGCTTAGATTCTGCCGAGACTTGCCCTGGTCCAGTGGGCCTGGGTCCCCAGGATCAAACTGCTGATACTTTAGGTACCAGCTGGCAACCTCAGTCAGAGGGGATATTGGATGGTTGCCGTGGGAAATGGGAAAACGCCTCTCTGCTGCTGGAGGGGGCACTCTTCTAAAATTGGGGCTGGGGCACATTGTTGAGACAGTGTAGAGGGAGCTTTACTCTGCATCTAACCCTGTACCTGCCCTGGGAGTGTTTGATGGGACAGTGTAGAGGGAGCTTTACTCTGTATCTAACCCGTGCTGTACCTGCCCTGGGAGTGTTTGATGGGACAGTGTAGAGGGAGCTTTACTCTGTATCTAACCCATGCTGTACCTGCCCTGGGAGTGTTTGATGGGACAGTGTAGAGGGAGCTTTACTCTGTATCTAACCCGTGCTGTACCTGCCCTGGGAGTGTTTGATGGGACAGTGTAGAGCGAGCTTTACGCTGTATCTAACCCGTGCTGTACCTGCCCTGGGAGTGTTTGATGGGACAGTGTAGAGGGAGCTTTACTCTGTATCTAACCCGTGCTGTACCTGCCCTGGGAGTGTTTGATGGGACAGTGTAGAGGGAGCTTTACGCTGTATCTAACCCGTGCTGTACCTGCCCTGGGAGTGTTTGATGGGACAGTGTAGAGGGAGCTTTACTCTGTATCTAACCCGTGCTGTACCTGCCCTGGGAGTGTTTGATGGGACAGTGTAGAGGGAGCTTTACTCTGTATCTAACCCGTGCTGTACCTGCCCTGGGAGTGTTTGATGGGACAGTGTGGAGGGAGCTTCACTCTGTATCTAACCCGTGCTGTACCTGCCCTGGGAGTGTTTGATGGGACAGTGTAGAGGGAGCTTCACTCTGTATCTAACCCGTGCTGTACCTGCCCTGGGAGTGTTTGATGAGACAGTGTAGAGGGAGCTTTACTCTGTCTCTGACCTGCGCTATACCTGCCCTGGGCGCGTTTGACAGGACAGTGTAGAGGGAGCTTTACTCTGTATCTAACCCGTGCTGTTCCTGCCCTGGGAGTGTTTGATGGGACAGTGTAGAGGGAGCTTTACTCTGTCTCTAATCTATGCTGTTCCTGCCCTGGGAGTGTTTGATACTGACACGAGCGGTCGATTGTCCTGTTCCTGCCTCCGAGGCTGTCGGTTTGCCCGGGAGCCTTGAGTACAGGGACATTGGACAGAGAGTTCATGTCCACAAGGGAGCCTGCCCGATTCCCCGACATTCCCTGTGCCCAGGTGATCCAATATCCACAGGAACAGGAGAACCTGCCGCGGGTACACGAAATGGAAGTGTGTTTCGTTCCCCTGCACCGATATCCCTTCACCTCTTTGTGAAAGTTTCTACCTGGAGAAGCACAAACTTGACAAGAAACATGGAGGTTGTCTCCTACCTGCTGATACAGAGGCGTCAGTATTTCTAAACCTAGGTACACGTGGTGATGTCATCCACGATGCAATGGTCCATATTGGAGTTCCTTCAGTTGGTGCTGCTGCGCCCTTTAAAGTGCGGGACTTTGCTGACGGGCAGGCACTCAAACTTTCACTGCAGTCTCCCTCACTTTGTGTTCCTTTTCTCTCCTCCTCTTCCAGGGTCCCGCTGGTCCGAAAGGTTCGAAAGGTTCTATGGTGAGTCGACCCTCTTCACAGTTACATCCTGAGCCAGTTGTTGAAAGCAAAACGCGATCGCAGATCTAGAGGACGCAAACGGAAAAGGAGAGTTTCTTGTTTGGGGAAGAATGTTTCCCTCCACGGAATACTGGACTCCCAGGAGAAGCAATCAGTTGATATTGCGTCAATGAAGCTCTTTGAAAAAAAAGAGATGGGTGAACGAGACTGAGGGTTTGTAGTGAGAAGTGTAGATGGAGACGATCGTGTACTCGATAGATCACTTCAGTAAAGTACTGAGGGAGGTGCTGCACTGTCAAAGGTGCCGTCTTTCGGGTGAGACGTTAAACCGAGGCCCCGTCTCCCCTCTCAGGTGTTCGTAAAAGATCCCATGACACTATTTCGAAGAAGAGCAGGGGAGTTCTCCCCAGTGTCCTGGCCAATATTTATCCCTCAACCAACATCTAAAACACATGGTCATCACCTCATTGCTGTTAATGGGATCTTGCTGTGCACAAATTGGCTGCCGCATTTCCAACATTACAACAGTGATCACACTTCAGAAGTACTTCATTGGCTGTAAAGCGCTTTGAGACGTCCTGAGGTCGTGAAAGGCGCTATATCAATGCAAGTCTTTCATGATCACAATGGTTCCAGTTCATTCAGGGGCCATGGGAATGTGATCTGTGGATTGCGGCTTGCCGAGATTGGGCAGTGTTGTTTCTAATGTTAAGACTGTTGCCCCGGAGTTTTCACCAAAGTTAACTGCTGTCACTCACCTCGCTTGGAGTATTAAGCAGGCTGGGGGGAGCCCATGATGTGCGAATTGTACATGATCTATTGGAGAAAGTAGCCGAATGGCCTTTTGCTCATTCAGGCTTCCCTCTTGTGTCTCATATGGATGTATTCGCCCAATAAATTCATTGGCTCCACTCTCCCCTCACATTCAGAAGAATCCATCCAAAGCTTCAACGTTCGCGGGAGGCTCACATGTCACTTTGAGCAGGGATTGGAGTTATACCGTGAACTCGCAGCTGCGTGAGGCTGGCCTTTGTGGGTGGTGCGGGCGAGGCAGGGGAGAGGAAGAGAGGGGAAGGGTTCTCAAACTGCCTGGTTTTCATCTGCTCGGGAGCCAGATGGGAACCGTCCCTGCTGAGTTACACTGCGATGTCCCCCTTTTTATCCGTGCAAGAGCAGTGGGCGTGACCACAGCCTGGGTCTGGGTGAGGGTGAGTTTTGGGAGGTAATCGACACGGGACTCTCTCACCGCTCGTTGAGATGAGTTTCACTCGTGCTCAGGCACGCTGCCGCACGAATCACTCTGCAGAGGAATCTCGGTGCCGAGACTCGGGAATGAGGTTTCCGATGATGCCGGAGCGTCTTGGCGTCCAGTTCCTGCAGGAGGGTTCTCCCGATCCCTCGCCGTTTTCTCAGGGCTTTCCACCGGGGTTACGCCGGGAGATCGGGAGGACGCCCTGGTCCTGGTTCTGTCAGTTTCTGAGGGGCGGGCGCTCGACTAAACGATACTTGTAACGTGTTTGTGTGAAACTCATTCACCCGGGTTCACACGTTCGTTGAAATGGGGAGCAGAGGCACTTCAGGTGCAAGTGTTGACCAAAATGTTCCAACTATGACAGCACCTCAGCCCCAACGTTGAAGAGCAGTATTGTACGACCAAGGGAGCGCTTATTAAAGGGAGAGTGACCCACTGTTCTCCTCCTCCATCTCTTGCCTTTGTTTTCTCCAAGATCTCTGCACTCCTCCAATTCTGGCCTCTTGTGCATCCCTGATTTTAATCGCTGCACCATTGGCGGCCGTGCCTTCAGCTACATGGGCCCTAAGCTCTGGAATTCCCTCCCTAAACCTCTCCGCCTCTCTCTCCTCCTTTAAGACGCCCTTTCAAACCTACCAGTTTGACCAAGCTTTTGGTCACCTGTCCTAATATCTCCTTATGTGGCTCGGTGTCAAATTTTGTTTGATAATCACTCCTGTGTGGCGTCTTGGGACGTTTTACTGCATTAAAGGGGCTATATAAATGCAAGTTGTTGCTGTTATGTTTAAATGTGTCTTCTCTCCCTCTGATTTATACAGGGTAATGCTGGTCCAAAAGGCGAGCGAGGTGTTCCTGGTCCTCCTGGTATTCCTGTAAGTCGGACTTTCTTACGTTCTCTGCCCTTTCACTCCTACACATGAAGACAGTGCCGTAGTAGATAGCTGTTGCGATGAGGTTTGACCCAGCTGAGAGAATCTGGGGAGAGGCGTAGTCTCCGATGGGTCGGACCGTCTCCTGGTGCAAAGGTAGACGTCAGGATGGCCACTTTTCTCCGCTGTGTCGTACTCTCCAATTATCCATTCCCACCTCGTCCGGGGCTGCCCACCTACCTCCGGTGAGGACAAAGAGCAGAAATCTACAGTTTCCAGACAGCCTTTCCTGTATAGAAGTGAGATTGGGGCAGGCTGGTACAGTGGGTGAGACACTGTCGTTTCAGTTCACGGCTCTGGGTTCAAATCCAGCCCAGAATGATCTGATGAAAATCTCCTTCCAGAGACCAGCAACTCACTCAGAGATGCCACAAAGACGGCTGATTCTAAAAATAGATATTTCACTAGCGCAATTAAGAATGCTGCACAAACTCAACTGGGACAGTGTAGAGGGAGCTTTACTCTGTATCTAACCCGTGCTGTACCTGCCCTGGGAGCGTTTGATGGGACAGTGTAGAGGGAGCTTTACTCTGTATCTAACCCGTGCTGTACCTGCCCTGGGAGCGTTTGATGGGACAGTGTAGAGGGAGCTTTACTCTGTATCTAACCCGTGCTGTACCTGCCCTGGGAATGTTTGATGGGACAGTGTAGAGGGAGCTTTACTCTGTATCTAACCCGTGCTGTACCTGCCCTGGGAGTGTTTGATGGGACAGTGTAGAGGGAGCTTTACTCTGTATCTAACCCGTGCTGTACCTGCCCTGGGAGTGTTTGATGGGACAGTGTAGAGGAAGCGAATTTTTGTCTCCGTATTACAGGAAAGAGGTAGAATTATTGGGGTCCAGTGGATGGATATGAGGCTGTTCCCCGAAGTTAGAAGGCTGAGTTATGCGGAAAGATCATCCGCCCCGGGACTTGTCTCTCTGGTTCGTAGCATGATTGGGGGGCGGTGGAGAGCTTGACAGTGGTCTGGAGAACTTGGATCTAAGAAAGTTGTCCCCTGTTGGGCAAAGGATTCAAGGAGGAGGGCAGGGGGTTAGGGTGGCACAGTTAAAAGTATCGGGTACCAAAGACAGAGGGCTGCCTTCGAGCGAGGATCTGTGCTGGGAGTGCCGGGTCGCTGATTAACTCTCAGATCCCTCTCGTGCTATCGATGCTCTGGGCATCTCCTCAGGGTTTCGAGGGGACAAGTCCGCCCACCAATTGTCACCTGCCGCCCACGTCGCTATCTCTTCACCGTCTCGTCTTCCTCAGGGTCCCTCAGGCGAAGTCATTCAACCACTGCCCATCCAGAGGCGCAAGAAGAGCAAGCGATCGGTGCCCATCGATGGAAGCCAGATCATGTCGGACGAGCTGATGATGGGAGACCAGATTCTCGACTATGCCGATGGAATGGAGGAGATATTCGGATCCCTGAACTCGCTGAAAGTGGAGATCGAGCAGATGAAACACCCCATCGGAACAAAGGAAAATCCAGCCCGTACCTGCAGGGACCTGCAGCTCTGCCATGAAGACTACAAGGATGGTGAGTACCCGTGAAATAATAAATCTCACTGTCCTGTTGGGCAGGTTCACCCGGCCTGAAACGGAAGGCGGTGGGACAGCACAGCCACTCCACCAAGTTCACACTTCCGTCCCTGGGAATCACAGGCAGTGGGTGACTGAGAGTCTTAGGACTCACGGAGACTGGGACTCACGGAGACTGGGACTCACGGAGACTGGGACTCACGGAGACTGGGACTCACGGAGACTGGGACTCGTGGAGACTGGGACTCACGGAGACCGGGACTCGTGGAGACTGGGACTCGTGGAGACTGGGACTCGTGGAGACTGGGACTCACGGAGACTGGGACTCGTGGAGACTGGGACTCGTGGAGACTGGGACTCGTGGAGACTGGGACTCACGGAGACTGGGACACACATACTCTGGGACACGCAGACTCTGGGACTCACGGACTCTGGGACTCACATACTCTGGGACTCACGGAGACTGGGACTCGTGGAGACTGGGACTCGTGGAGACTGGGACTCACGGAGACTGGGACTCGTGGAGACTGGGACTCACGGAGACTGGGACACGCAGACTCTGGGACACGCAGACTCTGGGACTCACGGACTCTGGGACTCACATACTCTGGGACTCACGGAGACTGGGACTCACGGAGACTGGGACTCACGGAGACTGGGACTCACGGACTCTGGGACACACATACTCTGGGACTCACGGAGACTGGGACACGCAGACTCTGGGACTCACGGACTCTGGGACTCACGGACTCTGGGACTCACGGAGACTGGGACTCACGGAGACTGGGACTCACGGAGACTGGGACTCACGGACTCACGGAGACTGGGACTCACGGAGACTGGGACTCACGGACTCTGGGACTCACGGAGACTGGGACTCACGGAGACTGGGACTCACGGACTCTGGGACTCACGGAGACTGGGACTCACGGAGACTGGGACTCACGGAGACTGGGACTCACGGAGACTGGGACTCACGGACTCTGGGACTCACGGAGACTGGGACTCACGGAGACTGGGACTCACGGACTCTGGGACTCACGGAGACTGGGACTCACGGAGACTGGGACTCACGGAGACTGGGACTCACGGACTCTGGGACTCACGGAGACTGGGACTCACGGAGACTGGGACTCACGGACTCTGGGACTCACGGAATCTGGGACTCACGGAGACTGGGACTCACGGAGACTGGGACTCACGGAGACTGGGACTCACGGAGACTGGGACACACGGACTCTGGGACTCACGGAGACTGGGACTCACGGAGACTGGGACACACGGACTCTGGGACTCACGGAGACTGGGACTCACGGAGACTGGGACTCACGGAGACTGGGACACACGGACTCTGGGACTCACGGAGACTGGGACTCACGGAGACTGGGACACACGGACTCTGGGACTCACGGACTCTGGGACTCACGGAGACTGGGACTCACGGAGACTGGGACTCGTGGAGACTGGGACTCGTGGAGACTGGGACTCACGGACTCTGGGACACGCAGACTCTGGGACTCACGGAGATTGGGACTCACGGACTCACGGAGACTGGGACTCACGGACTCACGGAGACTGGGACTCACGGACTCACGGAGACTGGGACTCACGGAGACTGGGACTCACGGACTCTGGGACTCACGGACTCTGGGACTCACGGACTCTGGGACACGCAGACTCTGGGACTCACGGAGACTGGGACTCACGGACTCACGGAGACTGGGACTCGTGGAGACTGGGACTCACGGACTCTAGGACTCACGGACTCACGGAGACTGGGACTCACGGAGACTGGGACTCACGGACTCTGGGACACGCAGACTCTGGGACTCACGGACTCTGAGACTCACGGACTCTGGGACTCACGGACTCACGGAGACTGGGACTCACGGACTCTGGGACACGCAGACTCTGGGACTCACGGAGACTGGGACTCACGGACTCTGGGACTCACGGAGACTGGGACTCGTGGAGACTGGGACTCACGGAGACTGGGACTCACGGACTCTGGGACTCACGGAGACTGGGACTCACGGAGACTGGGACTCACGGAGACTGGGACTCATGGACTCTGGGACTCACGGAGACTGGGACTCACGGAGACTGGGACTCACGGAGACTGGGACTCACGGAGACTGGGACTCACGGAGACTGGGACTCATGGACTCTGGGACTCACGGAGACTGGGACTCACGGAGACTGGGACTCACGGAGACTGGGACTCACGGAGACTGGGACTCACGGACTCTGGGACTCACGGACTCTGGGACACACGGACTCTGGAACTCACGGACTCTGGGACTCACGGACTCTGGGACACACGGACTCTGGGACACACGGAGACTGGGACTCACGGACTCTGGGACTCACGGACTCTGGGACTTATTGCCTCGGTTGGGTTAGTCTCAGGACTGCCTGTAATCAGAACTCATTGGGATAGATTTTGACTTTGGAATCAACGGAAATAAACATCGGGAGTGATATAAAACGGGCTGCCAATCCGCTATCACCCGCTTTACGCTGTCGCACAAAGTCAAGATCTACCCCATTGACTCGTGGACGCGTGGACTCTGGGACTCGTGGACTCTGGGACTCCTTGCCTCAGTTGGAGCTGAGCTGGATCTGGCCCTCATTGAGAGTGAAGTGCTCTGATCCTAGTGATGAGGGTAACCTGATAGCATCTGCCTTTTACTGTTGAGGTCACATTGGCGATCCCTCGGGAAAGCACTTAAAGTGCCAGCCTGGATTATGGGCTCAAACCACTGACGGTGGATAAGCAATGGTGAACATTTAAAGAAATAATTCATAATTCTCAACGAATATACATTCCCTTGAGGAATAAAAACTCCACAGAAAAGTGATCCAACCGTGGCTGACTAGAGAAGTTAAGGATAGTATTAGATTAAAAGAAGGTGCTTACAATGTTGCCTGAGGATTGGGAGGGTTTTAGAAATCAGCAAAGGATGACCAAGAAATTGATAAAGAGGGAGAAAGTTTAATATGAGAGTAAAGTAGCAAGAAATATAAAAACAGATTGTAAAGAGCTTCTACAAGTATGTAAAAAGGAAGAGAGCAGCGAAAGTAAACGTGGGTCCCTTAGAGGCAGAGACAGGAGAAATTATAATGGGGAATAAGGAAATGACAGAGACGTTAAACAAATATTTTGTATCTGTCTTCACAGTGGAAGACACAAAAAAATACCAGAAATAGTGAGGAACCAAAGGTCTAATGAGAGTGAGGAACTTAAAGTAATTAATATTAGTAAAGAAAAAGTACTGGAGAAATTAATGGGACTAAAATCTGATAAATCCCCTAGACCTGATAGTCTACACCCTAGGGATTTAAAAGAGGTGGCTGTAGAGATAGTGGATGCATTGGTTTTGATCATCCAGAATTCCCTAGATTCTAAAACGCTCCCCGTGGATTGGAAAGTAGCAAATGTAACCCCACTATTCAAGAAAAGAGGGAGAGAGAAAACAGGGAACTACAGGCCAGTTAGCCTGACATTAGTCGTAGGGAAAATGCTAGAATCTATTACTAAGGACGAAGTTACAGGGCACTTAGAAAATCATATTATGATTAGGCAGAGTCAACATGGTTTTATGAAAGGGAAATCGTGTTTGAACATTCTATTAGAGTTTTTGAGGGTGTAACTAGCAGGGTGGATAATGGGGAACCAGTAGATGTAGTATATTTAGATTTTCAAAAGGCATTCGATAAGGTGCCACATAAAAGATTGTTACACAAGATTAGGGCCCATGGGATTGGAGGTAATATATTAGCATGGATAGAGGATTGGTAAAGGGACAGAAAAAAGGAGAGTAAAAATAAACGGGTCACTTTTGGGTTGGCAGGCTGCAATTAGTGGGTTACCGCAAGGATCACTGCTTGGGCCTCAGCTGTTTGCAATGTATATCAATGACTTAGATGAGGGGACCAAGTGTAATGTATCCAAGTTTGCTTATGATACAAAGCTAGGTGGGAGAGTAAGCTGTGAGGAGTCTGCAAAGGAATATGGACAGATTAATTGAATGGGCGAGAAGGTAGCAGATGGAGTATAATGTGTGGAAATGTGAAATTATCCACTTTGGTAGGAAGAATAGAAAAGCAGAATATTTTTTTGAAAGGTGAGAGACTAAGAAATGTTGGTGTTCAGAGGGATTTAGGTGTCCTTGTACATGAATCACAGAAAGTTAACACAAAGGCACAGCAGGCAATTTGGAAGGCAAATGGTATGTTGGCCTTTATTGCAAGGGGGTTGGAATATAAGAGTAAGGAGGTCTTGCTGCAATTATATAGGGCTCTGGCGAGACCACCTGGAGTATTGTGTACAGTTCCCATGTCCTTACCTAAGGACGGATATACCTGCCTTAGAGGCAGTTCAATGAAGGTTCACTAGATTGATTCCTGGGATGAGAGGGTTGTCCTATGAGGAGAGATTGAGTAGAATGGGCCTATACTCTCTGGAGTTTAGAAGAATGAGAGGTGATCTCATTGAAAGATATAAAATTCTTAGAGGGCGTGACAGGGTCGTTGCTGAGAGGCTGGTTCCTCTGGCTGTTTTCCGCTGGAGAATCCAGAACTAGGGGTCATAGTCTCAGGATAAGGGGTCAGCTATTTATGACTGAGATGAGGAAAAGTTTCTTCACTCAGAGGGTTGTGAATCTTTGGAATTCTCTACCCCAGAGGGCTGTGGGTGCTCAGTCGTTGAGTATTTTCAAGACTGAGATCGATAGATTTTTGGACACTAATGGAATCAAGGGATATGGGGAATGGGCGGGAAAGTGGAGTTGAGGTTGAAGATCAGCCATGATCTTATTGTAAGGAGTCGCTCAACACCAGGTTATAGTCCAACAGCTTTATTTGAAATCACAAGCTTTCGGAGCTTTGCTCCTTCATCAGGTGCAGTGCACAAGCTGTTGGACTATAACCTGGTGTTTTGCGACTCCTTACATTTGTCCACCCCAGTCCATCACCGGCATCTCCACATCATGATCTTATTGAACAGCGGAGCAGGCTCGAGGGGCCGTATGAGCTACTCCTGCTCCTGTTTCTTGTATTCTTAACCATCACTACCAAAAACAGATTGACTGACCATTTGTCTTCTGTGGCTGTTTGTGGGACCTTACTGTGTGCAAAATGGCTGCCTGGTCTGTCCACAGTGATTGTCTCCAGGTTTTTCTGTCTCCAGGGTTCTTTAATTGGATGTGGTTTTTACACTGTGTTCTCTCCCTCCTCCTCCCCTCAGGTGAATATTGGATTGACCCGAACCAGGGCTGCTCAGCCGATTCCTTCAGGGTTTACTGCAACTTCACAGCTGGTGGAGAGACCTGCCTCTTCCCAGACAAGAAATCCCAAGGGGTGAGTGAAGACTCTGCATCATCCTGGACAAATCTCGGTCCATCACACGCACACGTACACGTACACAAACACACGTACACAAACAAACATACACATACCTCCACAAGTACACACACACACGTACACAGATACACGTACACACACACAGACGCACATGTACACATATAAAAACATACACGTGCACACACTTAAACACATACATGTACACACACATGTACGCCTACACATGCACATGCACACACTCACACATACACGCGTATACACACACACACACACACACACATGTGTACACAAAATTATGGGTCAAAATCCTGGAATTCTGTACCTAACAGCACTGTGGGAGAACCTTCACCACATGGACTGCAGCGGTTCAAGAAGGCGGCTCACCACCACCTTCTCAAGGGCAATTAGGGATGGGCAATAAATGCCGGCCTCGCCAGCGACGCCCACATCCCATGAATGAGTTTTTAAAAATGCATATGCACATGCACGTGCGCACACACGTACTCAAACACACACAAAAGCATACACATATATACAGGTACGCACATGCACACACACATGTAAACACACACATGTATTCAAACACACATTAACACACATGTGCGCACACACATGAACACACACACATACATTCATGTACACACACATATTTACACACACGCACACAGGAATGCGCGCACACAGGTGCGCAGGCACACACACACCAAGTCACGCCCACGAGCACACAGCAAACACACACGTCCACATGTACACCAACACATACCCAGACACACGCCTACACATGCCCACCCACAAACGTGCCCACGCCCACCAACACAAGCACATGCCCACCAACACACATGCACATTCACACACCCACTCACACCAACGCACACACCCACTCACACCAACGCACACACCCACTCACACCAACGCACACACCCACTCACACCAACGCACACACCCACTCACACCAACGCACACACCCACTCACACCAACGCACACACCCACTCACACCAACGCACACACCCACTCACACCAACGCACACACCCACTCACACCAACGCACACACCCACTCACACCAACACACATGTCCACTCATGCCAACACACGCGGACATGCACACACCGACACACGCGTCCACACACACCAACACACAAGCACATGCCCCCGCAGAAAACAGACACACCAACACACACACCCACTCACACCAACACACAAGCACATGCCCCCGCAGAAAACAGACACACCAACACACACACACACACACACACACTTTCTCTTTCTCACTCTTTCTCTTTCTCTCCCTCTCTCTCTCTCGCTCTCTTACCCACAATCTGGTACCATGTGGTTCATGGGGAATACTGGGTGGGGAATCCTCACACTTGTACTGTTGGTTCTGACTCTGACTGAGACTTTGAAAGTCCATCAGACTGCCTCACTTTCTGATTGTGATCTCCAGGTGAAGATGTCCTCGTGGAACAACGAGTACCCTGGGGCCTGGTTCAGTGAGTTCAAACGAGGGGCACAGGTAAGGAATGGGAACTAAGCGGGGCAGGTGAGGGAGACCGGGCCACAGTGGTATGTGTATGTACATGTGTGGATATGTTTATATGTGTGCGTGATGTGTGTGTATGTAATGGGCATCTGGGTGAGGTAGGAGAGGTCACATCAAGACAACCAAACCACGGGGATGAATTAATCATCAGGACAAGAGGACGGCAGCATAGAAAATCATAAGATGAACACCCAAGGCCCAATTTTACACATCAATCAGAATATTAAATCCCGGACCTGGGTCCAGCCTGTTACCCCATTGGCCCCATTATTTCCTCTCTTTAATCAGATCCCGGAGGTCCTGTTCCAATCTAACGTTAGTTTCATTCATTTTCTAACTGACGCGTTCAATGGTGAACTTATTTTCCTCATTTTGTTTGTCCTCAATTTCAAATCTATTTACCTGGAAAGTGTGGCTTCTGATAGGCGAGCAGCACTCTCACCTCGGGGTCAGGAGGTCGTGGGATCAAACCTCACCCCCGGATTGCTGACATTACAGTCAGGTCTGAGGGAGTGTAGTGCTGAGGGAGTGTAGTGCTGAGGGAGTGTAGTGCTGAGGGAGTCCTATTTTGTCTGAGGGAGTGCAGTACTGAGGGAGTCCAGTATTGTCTGAGGGAGTGCAGTACTGAGGGAGTCCTGTATTGTTTGAGGGAGTGCAGTACTGAGGGAGTCCTGTATTGTCTGAGGGAGTGCAGTACTGAGGGAGTCCTGTATTGTTTGAGGGAGTGCAGTACTGAGGGAGTCCTGTATTGTTTGAGGGAGTGCAGTACTGAGGGAGTCCTGTATTGTTTGAGGGAGTGCAGTACTGAGGGAGTCCTGTATTGTCTGAGGGAGTGCAGTACTGAGGGAGTCCTGTATTGTTTGAGGGAGTGCAGTACTGAGGGAGTCCTGTATTGTCTGAGGGAGTGCAGTACTGAGGGAGTCCTGTATTGTTTGAGGGAGTGCAGTACTGAGGGAGTCCTGTATTGTTTGAGGGAGTGCAGTACTGAGGGAGTCCTGTATTGTCTGAGGGAGTGCAGTACTGAGGGAGTCTTATATTGTTTGAGGGAGTCCTGGATTGTTTGAGGGAGTGCAGTACTGAGGGAGTCCTGTATTGTCTGAGGGAGTACAGTACTGAGGGAGTCCTGTATTGTCTGAGGGAGTACAGTACTGAGGGAGTCCTGTATTGTCTGAGGGAGTACAGTACTGAGGGAGTCCTGTATTGTCTGAGGGAGTGTAGTACTGAGGGAGTCCTGTATTGTCTGAGGGAGTGTAGTACTGAGGGAGTCCTGTATTGTCTGAGGGAGTGCAGTACTGAGGGAGTCCTGTATTGTCTGAGGGAGTACAGTACTGAGGGAGTCCTGTATTGTCTGAGGGAGTACAGTACTGAGGGAGTCCTGTATTGTTTGAGGGAGTACAGTACTGAGGGAGTCCTGTATTGTCTGAGGGAGTGTAGTACTGAGGGAGTCCTGTATTGTCTGAGGGAGTGCAGTACTGAGGGAGTCCTGTATTGTCTGAGGGAGTGCAGTACTGAGGGAGTCCTGTATTGTCTGAGGGAGTGCAGTACTGAGGGAGTCCTGTATTGTCTGAGGGAGTGCAGTACTGAGGGAGTCCTGTATTGTCTGAGGGAGTGCAGTACTGAGGGAGTCCTGTATTGTCTGAGGGAGTGCAGTACTGAGGGAGTCCTGTATTGTCTGAGGGAGTGCAGTACTGAGGGAGTCCTGTATTGTTTGAGGGAGTGCAGTACTGAGGGAGTCCTGTATTGTCTGAGGGAGTACAGTACTGAGGGAGTCCTGTATTGTCTGAGGGAGTGCAGTACTGAGGGAGTCCTGTATTGTCTGAGGGAGTACAGTACTGAGGGAGTCCTGTATTGTCTGAGGGAGTGCAGTACTGAGGGAGCCCTGTATTGTCTGAGGGAGTGCAGTACTGAGGGAGTCCTGTATTGTCTGAGGGAGTGCAGTACTGAGGGAGTCCTGTATTGTCTGAGGGAGTACAGTACTGAGGGAGTCCTGTATTGTTTGAGGGAGTGCAGTACTGAGGGAGTCGAGTGATTTGAGACATCCTGAGGTGGTGAAAGGCTTGATGTAAATCCAAGTTCTTTCTTTCCCACACCCTCTCCTCCAGCTCTCCTACGTGGACTCTGACAGTAACCCCATCGGCGTTGTCCAGATGACCTTCTTGCGACTGTTGAGCGTGGCAGCCCGCCAAAACTTCACCTATCACTGCCACCGCTCAGTCGCCTGGTACCAGCTGGCAGCCGACAACTACGACAAAGCCATGCGCTTCCTGGGCTCCAACGACGAGGAGATGTCATTCGACAACAACCCCTACATCAAGGCCATTGTGGACGGCTGTGCGGTCAGTCTCTGCTCTTTCCCGAGTAACGCTCTCCTGTTTGTCTGTAGAACATTGTTACGGAATGTGAAATGAATTTGGGCAGGTTCCGCATTGAGTGCGTGGCCAGGGAATGAACCTGTCCCGTTTTCACCAACAAACTGACACTGGGAGTGTTTGATGGGACAGTGTAGAGGGAGCTTTACTCTGTATCTAACCCGTGCTGTACCTGCCCTGGGAGTGTTTGATGGGACAGTGTAGAGGGAGCTTTACTCTGTATCTAACCCGTGCTGTACCTGCCCTGGGAGTGTTTGATGGGACAGTGTAGAGGGATCTTTACTCTGTATCTAACCCGTGCTGTACCTGCCCTGGGAGTGTTTGATGGGACAGTGTAGAGGGAGCTTTACTCTGTATCTAACCCGTGCTGTACCTGCCCTGAGAGTGTTTGATGGGACAGTGTAGAGGGGGCTTTACTCTGTATCTAACCCGTGCTGTACCTGCCCTGGGAGTGTTTGATGGGACAGTGTAGAGGGAGCTTTACTCTGTATCTAACCCGTGCTGTACCTGCCCTGGGAGTGTTTGATGGGACAGTGTGGAGGGAGCTTTACTCTGTATCTAACCCGTGCTGTACCTGCCCTGGGAGTGTTTGATGGGACAGTGTAGAGGGAGCTTTACTCTGTATCTAACCCGTGCTGTACCTGCCCTGGGAGTGTTTGATGGGACAGTGTAGAGGGAGCTTTACTCTGTATCTAACCCGTGCTGCACCTGCCCTGGGAGTGTTTGATGGGACAGTGTAGAGGGAGCTTTACTCTGTATCTAACCCGTGCTGTACCTGACCTGGACGTATTCGGTGATGACCCCGATCTCCCATCGTGCAGTCTGATCACTCAACATGATGTGTACAGAATATCCGCGAAATGTAGAAAGGTTTCACCGTCTAACACATGAAGAGCAGAAGGTCCATGGACACGAATCCAAACTGGATTCCCCGTCACAGGGGCCTGGGTTACAAAAGGGCGAATGAGCCAGGGGTTTCCTTCTGATCGCTATGCAGTCAATCACTGCTGGAAAGTGTGGGCACTGAGGGAGGAGTGGATCGGGCTGGGCTACGGTCATCGTAGAAAGTGGGCACTGAGGGAGGAGAGGATCGGGCTGGGCTATGGTCATCGTAGAAAGTGGGCACTGGGGGAGGAGAGGATCGGGCTGGGCTACGGTCATCGCAGAAAGTGGGCACTGAGGGAGGAGAGGATCGGGCTGGGCTACGGTCATCGTAGAAAGTGGGCACTGAGGGAGGAGAGGATCGGGCTGGGCTACGGTCATCGTAGAAAGTGGGCACTGAGGGAGGATAGGATCGGGCTGGGCTACGGTCATCGTAGAAAGTGGGCACTGGGGGAGGATAGAATCGGGCTGGGCTATGGTCATCGCAGAAAGTGGGCACTGGGGGAGGATAGGATCGGGCTGGGCTACGGTCATCGTAGAAAGTGGGCACTGAGGGAGGAGAGGATCGGGCTGGGCTACGGTCATCGTAGAAAGTGGGCACTGAGGGAGGATAGGATCGGGCTGGGCTACGGTCATTGTAGATAGTGGGCACTGGGGGAGGAGAGGATCGGGCTGGGCTACGGTCATCGTAGAAAGTGGGCACTGAGGGAGGAGAGGATCGGGCTGGGCTACGGTCATCGTAGAAAGTGGGCACTGGGGGAGGATAGGATCGGGCTGGGCTATGGTCATCGCAGAAAGTGGGCACTGGGGGAGGAGAGGATCGGGCTGGGCTACGGTCATCGTAGAAAGTGGGCACTGGGGGAGGAGAGGATCGGGCTGGGCTACGGTCATCGTAGAAAGTGGGCACTGAGGGAGGAGAGGATCGGGCTGGGCTACGGTCATCGCAGAAAGTGGGCACTGAGGGAGGAGAGGATCGGGCTGGGCTACGGTCATCGTAGAAAGTGGGCACTGAGGGAGGAGAGGATCGGGCTGGGCTATGGTCATCGTAGAAAGTGGGCACTGGGGGAGGATAGGATCGGGCTGGGCTATGGTCATCGCAGAAAGTGGGCACTGGGGGAGGAGAGGATCGGGCTGGGCTACGGTCATCGTAGAAAGTGGGCACTGGGGGAGGAGAGGATCGGGCTGGGCTACGGTCATCGCAGAAAGTGGGCACTGGGGGAGGATAGGATCGGGCTGGGCTACGGTCATCGTAGAAAGTGGGCACTGGGGGAGGAGTGGATCGGGCTGGGCTACGGTCATCGTAGAAAGTGGGCAGTGGGGGAGGATAGGATCAGGCTGGGCTACGGTCATCGTAGAAAGTGGGCACTGGGGGAGGAGTGGATCGGGCTGGGCTACGGTCATCGCAGAAAGTGGGCACTGGGGGAGGAGAGGATCGGGCTGGGCTACGGTCATCGTAGAAAGTGGGCACTGGGGGAGGAGTGGATCGGGCTGGGCTACAGTCATCGTAGAAAGTGGGCACTGGGGGAGGAGAGGATCGGGCTGGGCTACGGTCATCGCAGAAAGTGGGCAGTGGGGGAGGAGAGGATCGGGCTGGGCTACGGTCATCGCAGATAGTGGGCACTGAGGGAGGAGAGGATCGGGCTGGGCTACGGTCATCGTAGAAAGTGGGCACTTAGGGAGGAGAGGATCGGGCTGGGCTACGGTCATCGCAGAAAGTGGGCAGTGGGGGAGGAGAGGATCGGGCTGGGCTACGGTCATCGCAGAAAGTGGGCAGTGGGGGAGGAGAGCATCGGGCTGGGCTACGGTCATCGTAGAAAGTGGGCACTGGGGGAGGAGTGGATCGGGCTGGGCTATGGTCATCGCAGAAAGTGGGCACTTAGGGAGGAGAGGATCGGGCTGGGCTACGGTCATCGCAGAAAGTGGGCACTTAGGGAGGAGAGGATCGGGCTGGGCTACGGTCATCGTAGAAAGTGGGCACTGAGGGAGGAGAGGATCGGGCTGGGCTATGGTCATCGCAGAAAGTGGGCACTTAGGGAGGAGAGGATCGGGCTGGGCTATGGTCATCGCAGAAAGTGGGCACTGGGGGAGGAGAGGATCGGGCTGGGCTACGGTCATCGTAGAAAGTGGGCACTTAGGGAGGAGAGGATCGGGCTGGGCTACGGTCATCGTAGAAAGTGGGCACTGAAGGAGGAGAGGATCGGGCTGGGCTACGGTCATCGCAGAAAGTGGGCACTTAGGGAGGAGAGGATCGGGCTGGGCTACGGTCATCGTAGAAAGTGGGCACTGGGGGAGGAGAGGATCGGGCTGGGCTACGGTCATCGTAGAAAGTGGGCACTGAGGGAGGAGAGGATCAGGCTGGGCTACGGTCATCGTAGAAAGTGGGCACTGGGGGAGGAGAGGATCGGGCTGGGCTACGGTCATCGTAGAAAGTGGGCACTGAGGGAGGAGAGGATCGGGCTGGGCTCTGGTCATCGTAGATAGTGGGCACTGAGGGAGGAGAGGATCGGGCTGGGCTACGGTCATCGTAGAAAGTGGGCACTGAGGGAGGAGAGGATCGGGCTGGGCTCTGGTCATCGTAGATAGTGGGCACTGAGGGAGGAGAGCATCGGGCTGGGCTACGGTCATCGTAGAAAGTGGGCACTGGGGGAGGATAGGATCGGGCTGGGCTACGGTCATCGTAGAAAGTGGGCACTTAGGGAGGAGAGGATCGGGCTGGGCTACGGTCATCGCAGAAAGTGGGCACTTAGGGAGGAGAGGATCGGGCTGGGCTACGGTCATCGTAGAAAGTGGGCACTTAGGGAGGAGTGGATCGGGCTGGGCTACGGTCATCGCAGAAAGTGGGCACTTAGGGAGGAGAGGATCGGGCTGGGCTACGGTCATCGCAGAAAGTGGGCACTGGGGGAGGATAGGATCGGGCTGGGCTACGGTCATCGTAGAAAGTGGGCACTTAGGGAGGAGAGCATCGGGCTGGGCTACGGTCATCGTAGAAAGTGGGCACTTAGGGAGGAGAGGATCGGGCTGGGCTACGGTCATCGTAGAAAGTGGGCACTGGGGGAGGATAGGATCGGGCTGGGCTACGGTCATCGTAGAAAGTGGGCACTTAGGGAGGAGAGCATCAGGCTGGGCTACGGTCATCGTAGAAAGTGGGCACTTAGGGAGGAGAGGATCGGGCTGGGCTACGGTCATCGTAGAAAGTGGGCACTTAGGGAGGAGAGCATCGGGCTGGGCTACGGTCATCGTAGAAAGTGGGCACTTAGGGAGGAGAGGATCGGGCTGGGCTACGGTCATCGTAGAAAGTGGGCACTGGGGGAGGAGAGGATCGGGCTGGGCTACGGTCATCGTAGAAAGTGGGCACTGAGGGAGGAGAGGATCGGGCTGGGCTACGGTCATCGTAGATAGTGGGCACTGAGGGAGGAGAGGATCAGGCTGGGCTACGGTCATCGTAGAAAGTGGGCACTTAGGGAGGAGAGGATCGGGCTGGGCTACGGTCATCGTAGAAAGTGGGCACTGGGGGAGGAGAGGATCGGGCTGGGCTACAGTCATCGTAGAAAGTGGGCACTGAGGGAGGAGAGGATCGGGCTGGGCTACGGTCATCGTAGAAAGTGGGCACTGGGGGAGGAGAGGATCGGGCTGGGCTACGGTCATCGTAGAAAGTGGGCACTGGGGGAGGAGAGGATCGGGCTGGGCTACGGTCATCGTAGAAAGTGGGCACTGAGGGAGGAGAGGATCAGGCTGGGCTACGGTCATCGTAGAAAGTGGGCACTTAGGGAGGAGAGGATCGGGCTGGGCTACGGTCATCGTAGAAAGTGGGCACTGGGGGAGGAGAGGATTGGGCTGGGCTACGGTCATCGTAGAAAGTGGGCACTGAGGGAGGAGAGGATCGGGCTGGGCTACGGTCATCGTAGAAAGTGGGCACTGAGGGAGGAGAGGATCGGGCTGGGCTACGGTCATCGTAGAAAGTGGGCACTGGGGGAGGATAGGATCGGGCTGGGCTACGGTCATCGTAGAAAGTGGGCACTGAGGGAGGAGAGGATCGGGCTGGGCTACGGTCATCGTAGAAAGTGGGCACTGGGGGAGGATAGGATCGGGCTGGGCTACGGTCATCGTAGAAAGTGGGCACTGAGGGAGGAGAGGATCGGGCTGGGCTACGGTCATCGTAGATAGTGGGCACTGAGGGAGGAGAGGATTGGGCTGGGCTATGGTCATCGTAGAAAGTGGGCACTGGGGGAGGAGAGGATTGGGCTCGACTACGGTCATCGTAGAAAGTGGGCACTGAGGGAGGAGAGGATTGGGCTGGGCTACGGTCATCGTAGAAAGTGGGCACTGAAGGAGGAGAGGATTGGGCTGGGCTACGGTCATCGTAGAAAGTGGGCACTGGGGGAGGAGAGGATTGGGCTGGGCTACGGTCATCGTAGAAAGTGGGCACTGGGGGAGGAGAGGATTGGGCTGGGCTACGGTCATCGTAGATAGTGGGCACTGAGGGAGGAGAGGATCGGGCTGGGCTACGGTCATCGTCGAAAGTGGGCACTGAAGGAGGAGAGGATTGGGCTGGGCTACGGTCATCGTAGATAGTGGGCACTGAGGGAGGAGAGGATTGGGCTGGGCTACGGTCATCGTAGAAAGTGGATACTGAGGCGAGGTGCAAGAGAGTCACCGTGGAAACGGGGCCTACTTTATCGTAATAAAATTCTCCACCTTCTCGAGAGAAAGGTAGAAACTGGAGAGTAATCCTGGGGGGAGAGAAAGGGAGGGGGAAACTGGAGAGTAATCCTGGGGGAGAGAAAGGGAGGGGGAAACTGGAGATTAATCCTGGGGGGAGAGAAAGGGAGGGGGAAACTGGAGAGTAATCCTGGGGGAGAGAAAGGGAGGGGGAAACTGGAGAGTAATCCTGGGGGAGAGAAAGGGAGGGGGAAACTGGAGATTAATCCTGGGGGGAGAGAAAGGGAGGGGGAAACTGGAGAGTAATCCTGGGGGAGAGAAAGGGAGGGGGAAACTGGAGATTAATCCTGGGGGGAGAGAAAGGGAGGGGGAAACTGGAGAGTAATCCTGGGGGAGAGAAAGGGAGGGGGAAACTGGAGATTAATCCTGGGGGGAGAGAAAGGGAGGGGGAAACTGGAGAGTAATCCTGGGGGAGAGAAAGGGAGGGGGAAACTGGAGATTAATCCTGGGGGGAGAGAAAGGGAGGGGGAAACTGGAGAGTAATCCTGGGGGAGAGAAAGGGAGGGGGAAACTGGAGAGTAATCCTGGGGGGAGAGAAAGGGAGGGGGAAACTGGAGAGTAATCCTGGGGGGGAGAGAAAGGGAGGGGGAAACTGGAGATTAATCCTGGGGGGAGAGAAAGGGAGGGGGAAACTGGAGATTAATCCTGGGGGGAGAGAAAGGGAGGGGGAAACTGGAGATTAATCCTGGGGGGAGAGAAAGGGAGGGGGAAACTGGAGATTAATCCTGGGGGGAGAGAAAGGGAGGGGGAAACTGGAGATTAATCCTGGGGGGAGAGAAAGGGAGGGGGAAACTGGAGAGTAATCCTGGGGGAGAGAAAGGGAGGGGGAAACTGGAGAGTAATCCTGGGGGGAGAGAAAGGGAGGGGGAAACTGGAGATTAATCCTGGGGGGGAGAGAAAGGGAGGGGGAAACTGGAGATTAATCCTGGGGGGAGAGAAAGGGAGGGGGAAACTGGAGATTAATCCTTGGGGGAGAGAAAGGGAGGGGGAAACTGGAGAGTAATCCTGGGGGGAGAGAAAGGGAGGGGGAAACTGGAGATTAATCCTGGGGGGGAGAGAAAGGGAGGGGGAAACTGGAGATTAATCCTGGGGGGAGAGAAAGGGAGGGGGAAACTGGAGAGTAATCCTGGGGGGAGGGGGAACCTGGAGATAATACCTGGAGTGACAGAAAAGCTAAACACAGGTGGAGTGCGGTTGATGTGGGGATGATCTTGTTTAGTGTCTGACTCCTGTGCGGCCCCACTAACTCCCCGTCTCCTTGTGTCCCGGCCCAGGTGAGGAAGGGCAATGACAAAACGGTGCTGGAGATCAACACTCCTCAGGTGGAGCAGATGCCGTTCGTCGACGTGCTGTTCACCGACTTTGCCGAACCCAACCAAAAGTTTGGATTCGATGTGGGACCCGTCTGCTTCCAGGGCTAAAAAAAACCCCCTTCTCCCCCACCTCACCACGACCAGCGTCACTATCACCGCCACTGACCCCTTTCGCCCACTCCCTCACCCCCTTATCCATAGCTGTCGTACGACCAAGCAACGCCTCGGGAAAAGAGAGAAAACCTCAGCGAGCAACTTGCCATGACGACTGTGTTCTCCGACCTGAAGACCCTCAGAGAACAGTTACATGTTTGTGTGAAGAACAAAGTGTTGAAAAATATATATCAATTTGTCTACTGCTTTCCCCCTCCGCTGTCCCTTTAAGACTTGTTTCCCTCCGCACTGTCCCTTTAAGACCCGTTTGCCTCCCTCCCCTCTCATACTGTCCCTTTAAGGCACGCTTCTCTCCCCCTCCCTGTACTTTCCCTTTAAGACCCGTTTCCCACCCCCTCCCTATACTGTCCCTTTAAGACCCGTTTCCCACCGCCTCCCCCGTACTGTCCCTTTGAGACCAGTTTCCCTCCTCCCCATATTGTCCCTTTAAAACCTGTTTCCCTCCCTCACCTCTGGTACTGTCGCTTTAAGACCAGTGTCCCTCCCCCGTACTATCACTTTAAGAGCAGTTTCCCTCCCCCGGTATAGTCCCTTTAAGAACCGTTTCCCTCCACCCCGTACTGGCCCTTTAAGGCCCCTTTCCCTGCGGTGATAGCGGCCTGGTATGACGTCGGTGTTTTTCTTGTTTAAGGAAAGCGGCAAAAAGAGAAATGTGTTTTTTTTATTAAAAATGTTCTCCATAGATTGTAATATAAAACCACAACAGAGAGAGAGACGATTTTATTTAATTCGCAAACCTGCCGTAAATTGAACCAAACAGCAAATAAAAAGATGAATGAAGTCTGTGAAGCTTTACTAGTAAATATGGTGCTCCAAAAAATTGTATTTACTCTCCTTTAAAAAAAAGGTGCTCAGAGTGTTATTATATGTTTGTAAGTATTTTTTATTTCTAATGTAAAATATATCTATAAATTGCTGCTTGTTGTGTTAATTTTCTGTATAGAAACCCCTGTAGGTGGCTCGTGTGTTTTTAACCCTCCCCCTCTCTCTCTCCCAATGCTTTTCTCTTTTCCTTCACTCTCTCACTCACTAACACATGATCTCCCCATGTCCTGCTGCCATCTTCTCTCTCTCTCTCTCTCCCTCTATCCCTCCCTCACATTTTATACTCTTGACCACAGCCCCCAGTTACAGATCCTGGACCCAGCACATCACCGAGTTACAGTCTTTCATTACAGCCCCCAGTTACAGATCCTGGACCCAGCATATCACCAAGTTACAGGCTTTCATTACAGCCCCCAGTTACAGACCCTGGACCCAGCACATCACCGAGTTACAGTCTTTCATTACAGCCCCTAGTTACAGATCCTGGACCCAGCACATCACCGAGTTACAGGCTTTCATTACAGCCCCTAGTTACAGATCCTGGACCCAGCACATCACCGAGTTACAGGCTTTCATTACAGCCCCCCGTTACAGACCCTGGACCCAGCACATCACCCAGTTACAGGCTTTCATTACAGCCCCCCGTTACAGACCCTGGACCCAGCACATCACCGAGTTACAGTCTTTCATTACAGCCCCCAGTTACAGACCCTGGACCCAGCACATCACTGAGTTACAGGCTTTCATTACAGCCTCCAGTTACAGACCCTGGACCCAACACATCACCCAGTTACAGTCTTTCATTACAGCCCCTAGTTACAGATCCTGGACCCAGCACATCACCGAGTTACAGGCTTTCATTACATCCCCCAGTTACAGACCCTGGACCCAGCACATCACCGAGTTACAGTCTTTCATTACAGCCACCCATTACAGACCCTGGATCCAGCACAAAACTGAGTTACAGTCTTTCATTACAGCCCCCAGTTACAGACCCTGGACCCAGTACATCACCCAGTTACAATCTTTCATTACAGCCCCCCGTTACAGAACCTGGACCCAGCACATCACTGAATTACAGTCTTTCATTACAGCTCTCAGTTACAGATCCTGGACCCAGCACATCACCGAGTTACAATCTTTCATTACAGCCCCCAGTTACAGACCCTGGACCCAGTAGATCACCGAGTTACAGTCTTTCATTACAGCCCCCCGTTACAGATCCTGGACCAGCACATAACCGAGTTACAGTCTTTCATTGCAGCCCCCCGTTACAGATCCTGGACCAGCACATCACCGAGTTACAGTCTTTCATTACAGCCCCCAGTTACAGATCCTGGACCCAGCACATCACCGAGTTACAGTCTTTCATTACAGCCCCCAGTTACAGATCCTGGACCCAGCACATCACCGAGTTACAGTCTTTCATTACAGCCCCCCGTTACAGACCCTGGACCCAGCACATCACCGAGTTACAATCTTTCACTTGCGCTGTTTCATTTTATCGTCTCCTTTTTTTTTGTCTGAGAAATTAAGTGTAGTCGCCATGTGGTAGGTCACTCGCTGTACTGTACTGTTTGTGTCTGAGTGGAGCGAATCTTTTAATAGATCGTAAATCACCAATATCACCCTGCCTGTCTCCCTTTTTTAAAACTTAGTGTGACTACACATCAAAGGTACTTCATTGGCTGTGAAGAGCTTTGGGACTTCCCGAGGTTGTGAAAGGCGCTATATAAATGCGAGTTCGTTCTTTCTTTACTTTGATCAGCTCACGACATGATCTGTAGCACTGGGTTTGTTACACGAGACACACACACACACACACACACACACAGACAAAACACCCACCAAGGGACCAGCACCAACACACGAAAACTTCTTATCATTTTGGGTTTGGTGACATTATGTTCCCCGCGCATTTAGATATGAGACTAATTTATTGAATGCTATTTTAAAATGTTATGCATTAAAATAACATAATATATTGATAAATAAACGCATGCTCCCCCCTCTCGCTGCAAATTTAAATGAGTGGATTCTTCCCAACAGTTGAATGTTTTGACTGGAGGAGGTTGGTCTCTGTAGTGCTGGAGAAATTAATGGGACTGAAAGCCGATAAATCCCCAGGGCCTGATAATCTGCATCCCAGAGTACGAAAAGAGGTAGCCATGGAAATAGTGGATGCATTAGTTGTCATCTTCCAAAATTCTATAGATTATGGAACAGTTCCTGCAGATTGGAGGGTGGCAAATGTAATCCCACTATTTAAAAAAGGAGGGAGAGAGAAAACAGGGAACTACAGATCGGTTAGCCTAACATCAGTAGTAGGGAAAATGCTAGAGTCTATTATAAAGGATGTGATAACAGGACACTTAGAAAATATCAACGGGATTGGACAAAGTCAACATGGATTTATGAAAGGGAAATCATGTTTGACAAACCTACTGGAGTTTTTTGAGGATGTAACTGGTAGAATAGATAAGGGAGAACCAGTGGATGTGGTGTGTTTGGATTTTCAGAAGGCCTTTGATAAAGTCCCACATAAGAGGTTAGTGTGCAACATTAAAGCACATGGGATTGGTGGTAATATAATGGCATGGATTGAAAATTGGTTAATAGACAGGAAACAGAGAGTAGGAATAAATGGGTCTTTTTCGGGGTGGCAGGCAGTGACTAGTGGGGTACCGCAGGGATCAGTGCTTGGGCCCCAGCTATTCACAATATATATCAATGATTTGGTTGAGGGAACCAAATGTAATATTTCCAAGTTTGCTGACGACACAAAACTGGGAGGGGTTCATGAGTTGTGAGGAGGGTGCAAAGAGGCTTCAAGGTGATTTAGACAAGTTGAGTGAGTGGGCAAATACATGGCAGATGCAGTATAATGTGGATAAATGTGAAGTTATCCACTTCGGAAGGAAAAACAAAAAGGCAGAGTATTATTTAAATGGTGATAGATTGGGAAATGTTGATGTACAAAGGGACCTGGGTGTCCTTGTACACCAGTCACTGAAAGCAAACATGCAGGTGCAGCAAGCAGTTAGGAAGGCAAATGGTATGTTGGCCTTCATTGCAAGAGGATTTGAGTACAAGAGCAAGGATGTCTTACTGCAGTTATACAGGGCCTTGGTGAGACCACACCTGGAGTATTGTGTGCAGTTTTGGTCTCCTGACCTAAGAAAGGATATACTTGCCATAGAGGGAGTGCAGTGAATGTTCACCAGACTGATTCCTGGGATGGCAAGACTGTTGTAATAGGAGAGATTGGGTCAACTCGGCCTGTATTCACTCGAGTTTAGAAGAATGAGAGGGGATCTTATTGAAACATATAAAATTCTGATAGGGTTAGACAGACAGGATGGGGGTCCAGAACTAGGGGTCACAGTGTTAGGATACAGGGTAGGCCATTTAGGACTGAGATGAGGAGAAATTTCTTCACTCAGAGGGTGGTGAACCTGTGGAATTCTCTACCACAGAAGGCTGTGGAGGCCAAGTCACTGAATATATTTAAGAAGGAGCTAGATAGATTTCTAGACACAAAAGGCATCAAGGGGTATGAAGAGAGAGCAGGAATGTGGTATTGAGATAAAGGATCAGCCATGATCACATTGAATGGGGGAGCAGGGCTCGAATGGCCTACTCCTGCTCCTATTTCCTGTGTTTCTATATATGGAGATCTAATCCTTCTCCCCCATTTGGCAGGAGTCTAAGGTGCCAGCTCCTGATGGGCAGTCTCCAATGGGCCCTGTTCCAGGACTTCTCGTACTGGTATTGGAGAGATGTCTATGAAGGTCGGGTCATCCCAGCGTTCATGCCTCTGGTGAATGCCCTCCATTGGATCTAAAGGGCCTGGTGTCTGAATAGAGGGGTTTCACACCCGCAGTGATTGCTGGGATAGCGCGGCCTCCATGACTGTCCCTGACTTCCTCCCGCCCTGCAGCCAGTGAAGGCGGGACAGCTTGCGACCAGTGGCCGCACCTTTACCTTGTGGTGCCAGCCGACGCCTGGGATGTCCAGATCAGACCAAGGACGGGCCCGATGACGTCCCCTCAGCCCACACTGGGGCCTCGCAGCGTTTGCTTCACAAAGTGTGCCTCCAGGGCGAGAGTGTTCACTCTGTCAAGCAGATGGGAAACATTTCCTCTGTGGATCCCTCGGGTTTGGAGACTCACAGCCGCGGTGAAGGGTTTCGGTGCGTGTGTGTCAAATACCTGCCTGACCAGAAGGATAATTCTTTGGTGCTGGCGGTCGTGTCGGGCACTGGAGAAATGTGACCCTTTTGAGCATGAGCAGACCCAGCAAACCGGCCCAACCGGTTTGAATGAAATCAATTGCCACCTGCCTGGAGGTAAAGGCTTCAAGCTTCATGTACTAGGGATGGTGTGCAACATGGATGCTGTGGTGCCTCAGTGAAGTGTGAGGGACACGGTTCTGATGAACCGGAGTTGGTGTGGTGCGGGAGCCCTGGGCTTCTCCACCACCCGGGTGTAATGTGTCTGACCCCTCCCCCTCCCCTCGAAAAGCCTGGAGGAACTCATCGACCAGAATTATTCCATGTATATATATCTGAACCCCTCGATTAGATTCCAGCCTGTAACTCACTCCCAGGTATCCATTATTCTATATATAAACCATCTGAACCCCTCGATTAGATTCCAGCCTGTAACTCACTCCCAGGTATCCATTATTCTATATATAAACCATCTGAACCCCTCGATTAGATTCCAGCCTGTAACTCACTCCCAGGTATCCATTATTCTATATATAAACCATCTGAGCCCCTCGATTAGATTCCAGTCTGTAACTCACTCCCGGGTATCCATTATTCTATAAATAAACCACCTGAGCCCCTCGATTAGATTCCAGTCTGTAACTCACTCCCGGGTATCCATTATTCTATATATAAACCATCTGAACCCCTCGATTAGATTCCAGTCTGTAACTCACTCCCAGGTATCCATTATTCTATATATAAACCATCTGAACCCCTCGATTAGATTCCAGTCTGTAACTCACTCCCAGGTATCCATTATTCTATATATAAACCATCTGAGCCCCTCGATTAGATTCCAGTCTGTAACTCACTCCCGGGTATCCATTATTCTATAAATAAACCACCTGAACCCCTCGATTAGATTCCAGCCTGTAACTCACTCCCGGGTATCCATTATTCTATATATAAACCATCTGAACCCCTCGATTAGATTCCAGTCTGTAGCTCACTCCCGGGTATCCATTATTCTATATATAAACCATCTGAACCCCTCGATTAGATTCCAGTCTGTAACTCACTCCCAGGTATCCATTATTCTATATATAAACCATCTGAACCCCTCGATTAGATTCCAGTCTGTAACTCACTCCCAGGTATCCATTATTCTATATATAAACCATCTGAACCCCTCGATTAGATTCCAGTCTGTAACTCACTCCCGGGTATCCATTATTCTATATATAAACCATCTGAACCCCTCGATTAGATTCCAGTCTGTAACTCACTCCCGGGTATCCATTATTCTATATATAAACCACCTGAACCCCTCGATTAGATTCCAGTCTGTAACTCACTCCCGGGTATCCATTATTCTATATATAAACCATCTGAACCCCTCGATTAGATTCCAGCCTGTAACTCACTCCCGGGTATCCATTATTCTATATATAAACCATCTGAACCCCTCGATTAGATTCCAGCCTGTAACTCACTCCCGGGTATCCATTATTCTATATATAAACCACCTGAACCCCTCGATTAGATTCCAGTCTGTAACTCACTCCCGGGTATCCATTATTCTATATATAAACCATCTGAACCCCTCGATTAGATTCCAGCCTGTAACTCACTCCCGGGTATCCATTATTCTATATATAAACCACCTGAACCCCTCGATTAGATTCCAGTCTGTAACTCACTCCCGGGTATCCATTATTCTATATATAAACCATCTGAACCCCTCGATTAGATTCCAGTCTGTAACTCACTCCCGGGTATCCATTATTCTATATATAAAACCATCTGAACCCCTCGATTAGATTCCAGTCTGTCGCTCACTCCCAGGTATCCATTATTCTATATATAAACCATCTGAACCCCTCGATTAGATTCCAGTCTGCAACTCACTCCCAGGTATCCATTATTCTATATATAAACCACCTGAACCCCTCGATTAGATTCCAGCCTGTAACTCACTCCCGGGTATCCATTATTCTATATATAAAACCATCTGAACCCCTCGATTAGATTCCAGTCTGCAACTCACTCCCGGGTATCCATTATTCTATATATAAACCATCTGAACCCCTCGATTAGATTCCAGTCTGTAACTCACTCCCGGGTATCCATTATTCTATAAATAAACCATATTGGGTGCCAGAATGACACACGTTTGCCAACTATTTTTATACAAGGGTCAAATATAACCATCACCTCATGAAGATTATGTTGAGCACAAAGTGCAGTAAGGAATGGTATTGCAGATGCAGTTTAACTATGAAGTGCACCATTCACTTTGGTTGCTTCCTGTTGGTCTGTGGTTGTTGGCAGGTTATTTATCTGTGGGGGGATAGAATAATTGGGCTGTGACAGGAGATCCATGGAGGGTGGGGACCCACGGAGGGACAAAAAGGACCAGGAGAAATTTTGTGTATTTGTCAAGGATGAAATTTTTGAACATTATACTTCATAGTAATGGAGATGTGGAGACACAGGTACAATGAAGAAACATTACTTCCCATGTAATACACATTCCTGCTCCCATTTAATATACATCCCTGCCCCCCCCATGTAATACACATCCCTGACCCCCGTATAATACACACCCCTGCCCCCAATATAATACACATCCCTGACCCCCCCCCATGTAATACACATCCCTGACCCCCGTATAATACACACCCCTGCCCCCAATATAATACACATCCCTGACCCCCCCCCCCATGTAATACACATCCCTGACCCCCGTATAATACACATCCCTGCCCCCAATATAATACACATCCCTGCCGCGCAAATAATACGCATTCCTGCTCCACGTGTAATACACAACCCTGCCCCCCCCGTGTAAAACACACCACAATCCCCGTGTAGTACGCACACCCCAACCCCCGTGCAATACACATTTCTGCCCCTTATAATACACATCCCTCCCAGTGTAATACACGTGCCTGCCCCCCGTGTAATACACATCCCTGCCCCCCCCGTGTAATACACACCCCTGCCCCCCCCCAGTATAATACACATTCCTGCTCCCCGTGTAATATTCTGCCCCCAGTGTAATACACAACCCTGCCCCCCCCGTGTAAAACACACCACAATCCCCGTGTAGTACGCACACCCCAACCCCCGTGCAATACACATTTCTGCCCCTTATAATACACATCCCTCCCAGTGTAATACACGTGCCTGCCCCCCGTGTAATACACATCCCTGCCCCCCCCGTGTAATACACACCCCTGCCCCCCCCCAGTATAATACACATTCCTGCTCCCCGTGTAATATTCTGCCCCCAGTGTAATACACAACCCTGCCCCCCGCCATGTAAAACACACCCCAACCCCCGTGTAATACACATTTCTACATCTTGTAATACACATCCCTCCCAGTGTAATTCACATCCCTGCCCCCCGTGTAATACATGTTTCTGCCCCCCCCCATGTAAGACACATCCCTGCCCCCCCCTGTATTACGCATCCCTTCCCTCCGTGAAATACACACACCTGCCCCCGTGTAATAAATATCCCTGCCCCCTTGTGTAATGCACATCCCTAACCCCCCATGTAATACACATCCTTGCCCCCCCGCCGTGTAATAAACATCCTTGCCCCCCTGTGTAATATGCATCCTTGCCCCTCCGTGTAATACACATCCCCTCCCCCTCCCCCCATGTAATACACATCCCCTCCCCCTCCCCCCGGTGTAATACACATCCCCTCCCCCTCCCCCCGTGTAATACACATCCCCTCCCCCCTCCCTCCGTGTAATACACATCCCCTCCCCCTCCCCCCGTGTAATACACATCCCCTCCCCCTCCCCCCGTGTAATACACATCCCCTCCCCCTCCCCCCATGTAATACACATTCCTGCCCCACTAGGTTTAGAGAGTAGCGATTGGTCAATGCAGGTTAGATTTGAAAGACAATTGTAATCGTTGATTGCTCCCGCTCTCACACTCACGGTTATACATTCCCAGTGAAGTGTTTTTAATAATACACCGAGCTCCCCAAGAGCAGCTCGAGCTGACCAGATCTGTCGACGTTACCAAGACACATTCAACACACTGCGAGAGGAGCGCCATTGTCCCCAGTGCCATTCAAACAGGGGCAAAAGAAAGGCAACAATCTCTTGGCAAATGCCTCCATAAGCGTGTGGAGATGAGACATGTCAGCAGCAGTGTAAATGGACACTTGGCCTCCATCATAGTCCAAGTAAACCCTAATCCGGCTGGGCTTCACCCTCAGAGCCAATGTGATGACTGTCAGTGAGGTTAGAACATAAGAAATAGGAGCAGGAGTGGGCCATCCGACCCCTCGAGCCTGATCCGCCATTCAACAAGATCATGGTTGATCTTCTACCTCAACGCCATTTTCCTGCACCATCCCCATATCTCTTGATGCCTTTAATATCTAGAAATCTATCGATCTCTGTTTTGAATGTACTTAGAATGAATGTTAGAGCACAGAACCAGTTCCCATTGCTCAGGGACAATGCTTAGTCTCCATTCTTGGCCTTTAGGGCGATGCCTCCCTTCCTGTCGCTGGAATCTCTGGTCACCCCTACATCCCACTTGGTCTTGTCGCTCACCCCCACCTCCCAGTAGTGAGTCCCCACCGTGAATCCCTCAGTGGCCAGGACGGGGACACAGACGTCAAACCTCGCCGGGCTGTCGGGAAGCGGCCGCTCGGTATCGATGTCTCTCACGCTGGTCAGGTCCTCAGACAGCAGCAGCCAAGGGTTTGCTGTTTGAGGGTCCAGAGACAGGGCGAGTGGAACGGCGGAACAAAGTCCCAGGGTCACTCGAGTCCATCTGGTCGGTGGACGGCCACGTAGGACGGTGATTGAGTTTAGCGATGAGCCAACTGTTCATTTACTGGAGTGAAGCACATTCCACTTTAATGGGGACTCGGTGTGGGATGAACTGCAGGTCAAATATACACGATGTTCCTCACCTTACAGAGAGGACATCTTACAATATTACAAGCCACGTTAGAGGAAATGTTCAAAGATTCACAATCCACTGCACATAGTAAACATTTCATTCCAGATCAAAGGAGTTCCCCAGAAATCTGGGCGTGGGGCCAGAAGTCACCAGACATTTCTGCCCAAATGCTGTGACCCATTTACCCAAATGCTGACCCGGGTAGAACTGCATACGGGCCTCAGCCAAGGCGCGTTAGGACGGGAGACAAGGGCGGAGTGAAGTGGAGAGTGTGCAGGAGCAACCCCTACAGGAAACCCCTCCGTACAGAGTGGAACGGCACGGAGGGGATTTCCGAGATGCTGCCCGAGTTGTGAGGCGCAGGTTCCCGAGGGAGGTTTCGGGGCCTGGCGCCGATGAGAGATTCCGTCCGAGCGGGGATTATATCGGACGGGATCGCTCCAGACACTTGAGCCTCCTCGACGCACCTGGGGGAGTCAGGACTCATTGCGACTTTTATCGCCTGGACAGCATTGGATCTCGGAGCTCAGTTCCAACAATGATTGACAGGTGTAGCAACTTCCCCATTAACCCTTTGGTTGGAACTTTTTTGAATGGGCCACTCGGGCGGTGCTGGGATATCCCAGTGCCTCCAGCACAAAAACAATACATTGTACAAGTGCCCTCTTTCAGAGGAGGGGGCCACTGAGACAATGGGCCCAGACAAACTAAACTGATATTGGAATGTTAAATGAGGCTTTCATTCTGCCCTTTAATTCCACTGCCTGTATCCAGTAGTGCCCTCTGGTCACAGAGTATCTTGGGTTGGGGAATGAAGTTGCTGATATTGGTGCCAACTATCTGGATTACGACCACAATGAATGCTGGCACAGCACTGGCTCCATACTTGCCCCTGAGGACCCCTGTAACAGATACAGGACTGTTTCAGAACTCCCTTTTAAACTCCCTTCTAAACCCCTTTTTAAACTCCTTTAAAACCAACCTTAACCCCTCTTTTGAACATGTTTTAATCCCATTTCTAACCCCCCTTTTAAACCACCTACTCAAATCCCCTTTTTGGACCCCCCTTTTAAATGCCACCCAAACCTCTTTTTAAACCCATTTTAAAATCCATTGTTAACCCCTTTATAAACCAATTTTCGCTGCCGTTTTAAACCCATCTTTAACCCTTTTTAACTCCCTTTTAAAACCCATTTAACCTGCCTTTAGAACTCCTTTGAACCCTCCTGTAAAACTACTGTTTATGCCCCATTTTAAACCCCTCCTTAAAACCCAATTATAAACCCACTTTTAAACCTCCTTTTTAACCCCCCTTTTTATAACCCCCTCTTTAAACCCCTTTTAAACACCTTTTTAATACTCTTTTCAACTCTTTGAAAAAGCCAATTTTAAACCACTTTTAAACATCTTTTTAAACCCCCTTCTCAGCCCATTTTAAATCCCTGCAACAGTTACAGGACTCAATAAACCAGGGATATATTCTGGGCCCTGAGAGAGAGACTTGGCACAAAGAGATAGAGCGAGAGAGTCAGGGATAGAGACAGAGAGAGAGAGAGTGACAGGGACAAAGAGAGAGAGACATAAAGACAGACAGGGACAAAGAGAGAGAGAAAGAGAGAGACAGGGACACAGAGATGGAGAGAAAGAGAGACACACTGATAGGGAGAGAGGGAGAGGGTGGTACATAGAGAGTGAGAAAGTGAGCGGGAAGGAGAGAGGGAGAAAGAAGGATAGAGAGAGACAGAGATAAAAAGAGATAGGGTCAGAGAGAGATGGGAAGAGATATTGACAGAGAGAGGGAGAACGGCATAGGGAGAGAAAGGGAGAGAGAGAGAGAGAGAGTTAGGGACAGACAGAGAAAAAGACAAGGATAGGCAGAGAGACATGGAAAGGGACAGAGAGAGAGATGGGAACAGAGAGAGAAAGAGAATGCATCAGGCAGAGACAGGGAAAGGGAGAGAGAGAGAGGGAAAGGGACAGAAAGAGAGAACATAGAGAGAAAGAGAGACAGAGGCAGAGAGAGAGAGACAAAGACAGGGAGAGAGAGAGAGCAACAGGGTCAGAGAGATAGGAAGCAGAGGGGGAGATTACACAGGGGGGGGTGGGATTTATACTGGGGGCGGGTCACTGGGTGGGGGGTTAATTACACCGGGGGGAGGGCGGATTATACCGGGGGATAGCTCACAGGTGGGGTAATTACACGGAGGGACAGTTCACAGTGGGGTAATTACACCGGGGGTGTAAGTGAGACAGAGAGTTTAAAGATACAGAAACACTTACCGACCTGACTGCAGTAGCACATCCCAGGGGCAGAGAGAGGGTGGGTCAGTCTCCCTCCCCTGATGTAGTTAAGACTTATCAGCCAAAAGTCCCCTCCTCCCAGTCCAAAGCCCCTCACCTATCATGTACCTGCTTTTCCCACCTTAACTCAGCCCCCCAGTGTGAGAGAGTGCAAGGTGAGCCTGTCTGTAAACCAGAGGGGGACTGGGTCTCTTGCCCTGTGTCAGTGTCCCAAATGGTTCCTTCCTGAGGCCTGTGTGAGGCCTTTCACTGGGATCCAGGTCTATGAGCTGCTCCCTGCCAGGCTCCGTCAACCATAGAGTACAGTCAGAGACTGGGCTGATGCACCGAGGGGAGCCTCACTCAGCTGCACGGTTTCATTGTCTTGATCCATCACTGTGTCTGTCTGTATTTATCCTGCTGCCTGTCTCTCTGATACCTGTTCAGTTCTCACCTCTCATTTGGTTGATTTTTCTCTGCACCCTTTCTGTTCTTATAGTTTCCCCCCTCCTGCTGTTTTCTCTCCCTCTCTTCCTCGTTCCCCATTTTATCCCTGCGATTCCACACATTTGCCCTGCTCACTCTGTATATTCTGCAGTTGGGCCTGTTCGTGTCCCTGGGATGTATATAGTGAGCTTTGTCTGTCTGTCTCACTGGTGGGTGAGGACTCAGTGTCTATCCAGCTGCTTTTACACGGAATAGAACAGATCCCTTTAACTCACTGCACAAAATTACATCATTACAAGAGGGCCATTGCTCAGTACAATCAGCATTAGAGTGATCCCTGTGTCTGTGATTGTTCCAATTCACACCTCTCGCTATCTCCCTCTGTTGGTGTCTCTCTGTATCACTGTGCTCCATCTCCCCTTTATCGATCTCCCTCTGTTGGTGTCTCTCTGTATCACTGTGCTCCACCTCCCCTTTATCGATCTCCCTCTGTTGGTGTCTCTCTGTATCACTGTGCTCCATCTCCCCTTTATCTGTCTCCCTCTGTTGGTGTCTCTCTGTATCACTGTGCTTCATCTCCCCTTTATCGATCTCCCTCTGTTGGTGTCTCTCTGTATCACTGTGCTCCATCTCCCCTTTATCTGTCTCCCTCTGTTGGTGTCTCTCTGTATCACTGTGCTCCATCTCCCCTTTATTATCACCCTCTGTTGGTGTCTCTCTGTATCACTGTGCTCCATCTCCCCTTTATCGATCTCCCTCTGTTGGTGTCTCTCTGTATCACTGTGCTCCATCTCCCCTTTATCGATCTCCCTCTGTTGGTGTCTCTCTGTATCACTGTGCTCCATCTCCCCTTTATCGATCTCCCTCTGTTGGTGTCTCTCTGTATCACTGTGCTCCATCTCCCCTTTATCGATCTCCCTCTGTTGGTGTCTCTCTGTATCACTGTGCTCCATCTCCCCTTTATCGATCTCCCTCTGTTGGTGTCTCTCTGTATCACTGTGCTCCATCTCCCCTTTATCGATCTCCCTCTGTTGGTGTCTCTCTGTATCACTGTGCTCCACCTCCCCTTTATCGATCTCCCTCTGTTGGTGTCTCTCTGTATCACTGTGCTCCATCTCCCCTTTATCGATCTCCCTCTGTTGGTGTCTCTCTGTATCACTGTGCTCCATCTCCCCTTTATCGATCTCCCTCTGTTGGTGTCTCTCTGTATCACTGTGCTCCATCTCCCCTTTATCGATCACCCTCTGTTGGTGTCTCTCTGTATCACTGTGCTCCACCTCCCCTTTATCGATCTCCCTCTGTTGGTGTCTCTCTGTATCACTGTGCTCCATCTCCCCTTTATCGATCTCCCTCTGTTGGTGTCTCTCTGTATCACTGTGCTCCATCTCCCCTTTATTATCTCCCTCTGTTGGTGTCTCTCTGTATCACTGTGCTCCATCTCCCCTTTATTATCTCCCTCTGTTGGTGTCGCTCTGTATCACTGTGCTCCATCTCCCCTTTATTATCTCCCTCTGTTGGTGTCTCTCTGTATCACTGTGCTCCATCTCCCCTTTATCGATCTCCCTCTGTTGGTGTCTCTCTGTATCACTGTGCTCCATCTCCCCTTTATTATCTCCCTCTGTTGGTGTCTCTCTGTATCACTGTGCTCCATCTCCCCTTTATCGATCTCCCTCTGTTGGTGTCGCTCTGTATCACTGTGCTCCATCTCCCCTTTATTATCTCCCTCTGTTGGTGTCTCTCTGTATCACTGTGCTCCATCTCCCCTTTATCGATCTCCCTCTGTTGGTGTCTCTCTGTATCACTGTGCTCCATCTCCCCTTTATCGATCTCCCTCTGTTGGTGTCGCTCTGTATCACTGTGCTCCATCTCCCCTTTATCGATCTCCCTCTGTTGGTGTCTCTCTGTATCACTGTGCTCCATCTCCCCTTTATTATCTCCCTCTGTTGGTGTCTCTCTGTATCACTGTGCTCCATCTCCCCTTTATTATCTCCCTCTGTTGGTGTCGCTCTGTATCACTGTGCTCCATCTCCCCTTGATCTATCTCCCTCTGTTGGTGTCTCTCTGCATCACTGTGCTCCACCTCCCCTTTATCGATCTCCCTCTGTTGGTGTCTCTCTGTATCACTGTGCTCCACCTCCCCTTTATCGATCTCCCTCTGTTGGTGTCTCTCTGTATCACTGTGCTCCATCTCCCCTTTATTATCTCCCTCTGTTGGTGTCTCTCTGTATCACTGTGCTCCACCTCCCCTTTATCGATCTCCCTCTGTTGGTGTCTCTCTGTATCACTGTGCTCCATCTCCCCTTTATCGATCTCCCTCTGTTGGTGTCTCTCTGTATCACTGTGCTCCATCTCCCCTTTATCGATCTCCCTCTGTTGGTGTCTCTCTGTATCACTGTGCTCCATCTCCCCTTTATCGATCTCCCTCTGTTGGTGTCTCTCTGTATCACTGTGCTCCATCTCCCCTTTATCGATCTCCCTCTGTTGGTGTCTCTCTGTATCACTGTGCTCCACCTCCCCTTTATTATCTCCCTCTGTTGGTGTCTCTCTGTATCACTGTGCTCCATCTCCCCTTTATCGATCTCCCTCTGTTGGTGTCTCTCTGTATCACTGTGCTCCATCTCCCCTTTATCGATCTCCCTCTGTTGGTGTCTCTCTGTATCACTGTGCTCCATCTCCCCTTTATCGATCTCCCTCTGTTGGTGTCTCTCTGTATCACTGTGCTCCATCTCCCCTTTATCGATCTCCCTCTGTTGGTGTCTCTCTGTATCACTGTGCTCCATCTCCCCTTTATCGATCTCCCTCTGTTGGTGTCTCTCTGTATCACTGTGCTCCATCTCCCCTTTATCGATCTCCCTCTGTTGGTGTCTCTCTGTATCACTGTGCTCCATCTCCCCTTTATCGATCTCCCTCTGTTGGTGTCTCTCTGTATCACTGTGCTCCATCTCCCCTTTATCGATCTCCCTCTGTTGGTGTCTCTCTGTATCACTGTGCTCCATCTCCCCTTTATCGATCTCCCTCTGTTTTTTTTTCAAAAAATATACTTTATTCATAAAATTTGCAGCAGTACAGACAATACAGTTGTCATATCACATTCCAAACGTACACAATACAGATTATACAATTTGCAGGTTACGTCAAGTACAGTTCAATGAACACATTGGACATAATTACAGTTCATGACACTCTAGGGTGTCTCATTGCATCATACTCAACACAGATTATTGCTCACAGATTCATTTCAGGTCCATTTCAGATTCATTACAGGTACATTACAGCAATTTGAATTTTACATTCTGCCCGAGGGGGTTTCTCCCTGATTGCAGCCCCTCGGTATATAATGGCGGGAAGGCTCTAAACGGTTGCCTTTCCCCACAGAGCCTTTGCGGCGGCCGCACCCGTCCTCAGTGCGTCCCTCAGCACGTAGTCCTGGACCTTGGAATGTGCCAGTCTGCAACACTCGGTCGAGGACAGCTCCTTGTACTGAAAGACCAGCAAGTTTCAGGCAGACCAAAGGGCGTCTTTCACCGAGTTGATGGTCTTCCAGCAGCAGTTGATGTCCGTCTCAGTGTGCGTCCCCGGGAACAGCCCGTAGAGCACAGAAACCTGTGTTACGGAACTGCTCGGGACGAACCTGGACAGATACCACTGCATCTCTCTCCAGACCTTCTTTGCAAAGGCACATTCCATAAGGAGATGGGTGACGGTCTCGTCTCCACCGCAGCCTCCTCTGGGACAGCGCGCGGTGGCGCTGAGAGTCCGGGAGTGCATGAAGGATCTGACGGGAAGGGCCCTTCTCACCACCAGCCAAGCTAGGTCTTGGTGCTTGTTTGAGAGCTCTGGCGATGAGGCGTTCTGCCAAATGACATTGACAGTCTGCTCGGGGAACCAACCGACAGGACCCACCATCTCCTTTTCCCGCAGGGTCTCGAGGACGTTACGTGCGGACCACTTGCTGATCGCCTTGTGGTCAAAGGTGTTTTCCTGCACAAACCTTTCCACGAAGGACAGGTGGGGCGGAACGGTCCAACTGGATGGAGCGTTCCGTGGCAGCGTGGCCAGGCCCATCCTTCTCAACACCGGGGACAGGTAGAACCTCAGCACGTAGTGACACTTTGTGTTTGCGTACTGAGGGTCTATGCACAGCTTGATGCAGCCGCACACAAAGGTGGCCATCAGGATGAGGGCCATGTTGGGCACGCCTTTCCCCCCTTTCTCTGGAGATTTGTACATCGTGACCCTGCGGACACGGTCCATTTTTGATCTCCAGACAAAGCGGAAGATGGCTCGGGTGACTGTCGCGGCGCAGGAGCGAGGTATGGGCCAGACCTGCGCCACGTACAGCAACACCGAGAGCACCTCGCACCTGATGACCAGGTTCTTGCCCACGATCGAGAGGGATCGTTGATCCCACAGTCCCAGTTTCTGCTTAACCTTGGAGATACGCTCCTCCCAGTTTTTGGTGCACGCCCCGGCCCCCCCGAACCAGATCCCCACCACCTTCAGGTAATTCGACCTGACGGTGAAGGGGACAAAGGATCGGTCGGTCCAGTTCCCAAAGAACATGGCCTCGCTCTTGCTACGATTTACCCTGGCCCCCGAGGCCAGTTCGAACTGGTCGCAGATGCTCATCAATCTGCGGACCGACAGCTGATCTGAGCAAAAGACGGCAACGTCATCCATGTACAGGGAGGCCTTGACCTGAGTGCCTCCGCTGCCTGGGATCGTCGCCCCTCTTATGCCCGCGTCCCTCCTGATGGACTCGGCAAAGGGTTCGATGCAATACACGAACAAGACGGAGGAGAGAGGACAGCCCTGCCTGACTCCAGATTTGATCGGAAAGCTTTCTGATTCCCACCCGTTGATTGAAACTGCGCGACTGATGTTTGTGTAGAGCAGTCGGATCCAATTGCGGATTCCCTCCCCAAACCCCATTTTGGAGAGCACGTCCATCATGTACGTGTGGGATATTCTGTCAAAGGCCTTCTCCTGGTCCAGGCTGATCAGGCAGGTGTTCACCCCCCTGTCCTGTACGTAGGCAATCGTATCCCTGAGTAGCGCCAGGCTATCAGAGATCTTCCTGCCGGGTACGGCGCAGGTCTGATCGGGGTGGATCACCACCTCCAGGGCTGACTTGACCCGATTGGCGATGACCTTGGACAGAATTTTGTAGTCCACGTGAAGTAGTGAGATGGGTCGCCAATTTTTGATTTCTTCCCTCTCCCCCTTCTGCTTGCAGATGAGGGTGATGATGCCTTTCCTCATGGAGTCTGACATGCTGCCTGACAGGAGCATACCCCCGTACACTTCCAGCAGGTCTGGGCGTATCCAGTCCCACAGAGCCGAGTACAACTCCACCGGTAAGCCGTCGCTTCCGGGAGTCTTACTCTTCTCGAAGGATCGGACGGCCTTTGTCAGTTCGTCCAGAGTTAGCGGGTGATCCAGACTCTCCCGCTTGCTGTCGTCTCCCTCTGTTGGTGTCTCTCTGTATCACAGTACCTCTGTGTCACTTCTTGTGTTTAAAGTTCCTCAGCACTATTTATAAAACAGGGCTCACAGTTAATGTGAGGAGGGGGCAATCTGATATTCCACAAGACCCCAGACACCAAGGCCCTGAAATTCCACAGGCCCCACAACAACAAGAAAAACATCTTGCATTTATAGAGTGCCCGTATTGTAGCAAATCATCCCAAGGCGCTTCACAGGAACGATCATCAAACAAAATTTGAAAGTCAACCACATCAGGAGATGTTAGGCCAGGTGACCAAAAGCTTGGTCAAACAGATAGGTTTTAAGGAGCGTCTTAAAGGAGGAGAGAGAGGCGGAGAGGTTTGGAGAGGGAATTCCAGAGCTTCGGGCCGAGGCAGCTGATGGCACGGCCGCCAATGGTGGAGTTGTGGGACAAATGGGCATGGATTTACGATGCGACAACACATTCAAGGACTTCAGAGCAGAAAGGGAGTATGGAGATGGGGGCGGTAGTTTGCAAGGACTGGGGTCAAGGGTGTTTTTTTTGAGGAGGGGGGTGATGATGGCAGATTTGAAGGGGAGGGGGACAGTACCTGAGGAGACGGAACCATTAACAATATCAGCTAACATGGGGGCCAAGAAGGGAAGTTGGGTGGTCAGCATGTTGTTGTTGTTGTTGTTGTTGTTGGGACTGGTTGGGAGTGAGTGGTCAGTTTGGGGGTGGTGGGTCAGCTTAGAAGGGGAGGAGAGAAATAAGTCTGAAACTGGATTATTCCTTCTTATCTGCTGTGTGCTGTATGTGCACAGGAGTTGAAACTGAGGCAGACACGGGTCATAAAGTATCAGACGGGAGTGAATCATTCATTTTTACCTTCTGTGTCCTGTACATGTACCGAAGATTTCATTGAGACACACACACGACGTACTGTACGAGACGAAACGAGACAGGAGCTGTCAATCAGACATACACTGACCATAGAGAACGAGACAGGAATGAATCGTTCCATTTTACCTGCAGTATTCTGTACATGGTGGATCGGAAGTTAGCGAATGTAACCCTCCTATTCAAGAATGGAGGGAAATCAGGAAACTATAGGCCAGTTAACCTGGTAGCAGTAATAGGGAAAATGTTGGAATCAATTATTAAGGACGTAGCAACAGGGCACTTGGAAAATCATAATAAGATTGGGCAGAGTCAACACGTTTTTATGAAAGGGAAATGGTGTTTGACAAATCTATTAGAGTTTTTTGAAGGTGTAACTAGAAGGGAAGATAAGGAGAAACTAGTGGATGAAGTGTATTTAGATTTTTGAAGGCATTTGATAAGGTGCCACACAAAAGGTTGTTCTGCAAAATTAGGGTTCATGAAATTGGGGGTAATATATTGGCATGGATTGAGGAATGGTTAACAGAAAGAAAACAGAGATTAGAAATAGACAGGTCATTTTCGGGTTGGCAGATTGTAAGAACATAAGAAATAGGAGGCCATCCGTCCCCTCGAGCCGGCTCCGTCATTCAACAAGATCACGGCTGGCCTCTTCCCTCAACGCCATTTTCCTGCAATATCCCATATCTTTTGGTGCCTTTAATATCTAGAAATCTATCGATCTCTGTTTTGAATGTACTCAGTGACTGAGCCTCCGCAGCCCTCTGGGGTAGAGAATTCCAAACATTCAACACTCTCTGAATGAAGAAATTTCTCCTCATCTCAGTCCTAAATGGCCTACCCCTTATTCTGAGACCGTGACCCAGGTTCTAGACTCCCCATCCAGGGGAAACATCCTCCCTGCATCTACTCTGTCGAGCCCAGTAATAATTTTGTATGTTTCAATGAGATCACCTCTCATTCTTCTGAACGCCAGAGAATATAGGCCTAGTCTACTCAATCCCTCTTCATACGACAATCCCGCCATCCCAGGAATCAGTCTGGTGAACCTTCGTTGCACTCCCTCTATGGCAAGTATATGCTTTTTTAGGTAAGGAGACCAAAATTGTGCACAATACTCCAGGCGCGGTCTCACCAAGGCCCTATATAATTGCAGTAAGGCATCTTTACTCCTGTACTCAAATCCTCTTGTAATAAAGGCCAACCGTACCATTAGCCTTATTAATTGCTTGCTGTACCTGCATGTTAGCTTTCAGTGATTCATGTACAGGGACAGCCAGGTCCCTTTGAACATCCACATTTCCCAATCTCTCACCATTTAAAAAATAATCTGCATTTCTGTTTTTCCTACCAAGTTGGAAGAATTCACATGTTTCCACATTATATTCGATCTGCCATGTTCTTGCCCACTCACTTAGTCTGTCTATATCCCCTTGAAGCCTTTTTGCATCCTCCTCACAACTCACATTCCCACCTAGTTTTGTGTCATCAGCAAACTTGGAAATATTACATTTGGTCCCCTCATCCAAATCATTGATATCTTGTGAATAGCTGGGGCCCAAGCACCGATCCCTGTGATACCCCACTAGTCACAGTCTGCCAACCTGTAAAATACCCCTTTATTCCTACTCTCAGTTTTCTGTCTGTTAACCAATTCTCAATCCATGCCAGTATATTACACCCAATTCCATGTGCTCTAACTTTGTTCACCAACTTCCTGAAAATCCAAATACACCAAATCCACTGGTTCCCCTTTATCTCTTCTACGAGTTGCATCCTCAAAGAACTCCAGTAGGTTTGTCAAACATGATTTTCCTTTCATAAATCCATGTTGACTCTGCCAAATCCTATTGTTATTTTCTAAGTGTCATGTAAACACATCCTTTATAGTCGATTCTAACATTTTCCCCACTACTGATGTCAGACTAATAGGTCTGTAATTCCCTGTTTTCTCTCTCCCTCGTTTTTCTAAAAAGTGGGGATACATTTGCTACCCTCCAATCTGCAGGAACCATTCCAGAATCGATAGAATTTTGGAAGATGACCACCAATGCATCCACTATCTCTATAGCTACGTCTTTCAAAACCCTGGGATGTGGATCGTCAGGTCCTTGGGATTTTTCGACTTTCAGTCCCATTAATTTCTCTGGCACCATTTTGTTACTAATACTAATTTCTTTCAGTTCCTCAATCTCGCCAGACCCTTGGTTCTCTAGTATTTCTGGGAGGTTTTTTGTGTCTTCTTCCGTGAAGACAGACACAAAGTATTTGTTTAATTTCTCTGCCATTTCCTTATTCCACGTTATGAATTCTCCCGCCTCTGACTGTGAGGGATCCACATTTGCCTTCACCAGTCTTTTCCTTTTTACATACCCATAGAAGCTTTTACAGTCCATTTTTATGTTTCTCGCTAGTTTACTCTCATATTCTATTTTCCCTTTCTTTATCAATTTCTTGGTCCTCCTTTGTTGAATTCTAAAATGTTCCCAATCCTCAGGCTTAATGCTTTTTCTGGCAACTTTATCTGCCTCTTCCTTTGATTCAATACTATCTTTAATTTCTCTTGTTAGCCACGGTTGGACCACATTTCCTGTTGGGTTTTTGTGCCTTAAAGGAATATATATTTGTTGTAAATTATGTGTTAATTCTTTAAATACTAGCCTGTACTAGTAGACATTGACTGTCGACCATCATACCTTTTAATGTAGTTCCCCAATCAACCACAGTCAAACTTGCACCTCATACCTTTATAGAATCATTACCTTTTAAGACCCTAGTTTTGGATTGAACGACATCACTTTCAAACTTAATGAAGAATTCTAGCATATTATGGTCAATCTTCCTTAATAGCGTCTTTACAACAAGATTATTAATTAACCCTTTCTCATTGCACAATGCTAGATCCAAAATAGCCTGTTCCCTAGTTCGTTCCTCAACATACTGATCTAGAAAACCATTTTGTATATATTCCAGGCATTCGTCCTCCACCATATTAGTGCTAATTTGGTTTGCCAATCTATATGTAGATTAAAGTCCCCCATGATTATTGTATTATCCTTGTTACATGCATTTCTAATTTCCTGCTTTATACCATGCCCTACATTACCACCACTTTTGATGGCCTATAAACAACTCTCACCAATATTTTTTGCCCCTTGCTGTTTCATAGCTCCCCTCAAACTAATTCTACATCTTCATCTTCTGAGTCAAGATCCTTTCTCACTACTGTACTGATCTCATCCTTCATGAACAGTGCTACCCCATCTCCTTTCCCTTTATGGCTGTCCTTCCTAAATTTCAAATATCTTTGAATATTCAGTTACCAGTCTTGGTCACCCTGCAGCCACGTCTCCATAATGGCAATTAGATCAGACCCATTTACTTCTATTTGTGCCGTCAATTCATCTACCTCATTGCGAATGCTGTGTGCATTCAGATAAAGTGACTAGTGGGTGCCGCAAGGATCAGTGCTTGGGGCTCAGTTGTTTACAATATATATGAATGACTTAGATGAGGGGACCGAGTGTAATGTATCCAAGTTTGCTGCTGATACAATGCTAGGTTGGAAAGTAAGCTGTGAGGAGGATGCAATGAGGCTGCAAAGGGATATAGACAGGCTAAGTGAGTGGGTGAGAAGGTGGCAGATATAGTATGATATAGGGAAAATGTGAAACTATCCACTTTGGTAGGAAGAATAGAAAAGTAGAATATTTTTTTTTAAATGAGAGTCTAAGAAAAGTTGGCAGTGAGAGGGATTTGGGCGTACTTGCACACGAATCACAGAAAGTTAATATGCAAGTACAGCAAGCAATTAGGAAGGCAAGTGGTATGTTAGTCTTTATTGCAAGATGGTTGGAGTTTAAGAGTAAGGAGGCCTTACTGCAAATATATAAGGCTCTGGTGAGACCACACCTGGAGAACTGTGTGCAGTTTTGGTCTCCTTATTTAAGGAAGGATATACCTGCCTTAGAGGGCGTGCAATGAACGTTCACTAGGTTGATTCCTGGGATGAGGAGAGATATGAATAGAATGGGCGCATACTCTCTGGAGATTAGAAGAACGAGAGTTGATCTCATTAAACGTATAAAATTCTTGGAGGGCTTGACAGGGTAGATACTGGGAGGCTGTTTCCACCTGACTCGAGAGTATTGAACGAGGAGTCATAGTCTCAAGATAAGGGGTCGGCCATTATGGAGCGAGAGGAGGAAAAGTTCTTCACTCAGAGGGTTGTGAATCTTTGGAATTCTCTACCCCAGAGGGCTGTTGATGCTCAGTCGTTGAGCATATTCAAGACTGAGATCGATAGATTTTTGGACACGAAGGGAATCAAGGGATATGGGGATAGGGCGGGTAATTGGAGTTAATGTAAAAAATCAGCCATGATCTTATTGAATGGCGGAACAGGCTCAAGAGACTGTATGGCCTAGTTCTCCTCCTATTTCTTATGTTCTTACGCGCATTGAAAATAGCCACAGCGCCACTGGATTAGGTAGGGAGCCATATTCTGGGATACCAGCTACTGATTGATATTTGGGTGCATGTTGTTGAGGATTTAGAGTGTCAAGATTCTATGATATTGTTGGGACGATTCGGACATTATAATGCTTAAATTTGTATAGATTGGATAATCGCCATCTATGAATAACTTGAGTGGACTGCATCTCAAGGGAATGTCATGACCTTTATAGCAGTGATGGTCCTAACTGTGTTGAACGAATTCCCAAGTGGTAATGAAATTGTTTGTTTATATAATATCAATGAACACATAATTGTGACTGATAGGAAACACTTATCTAATGGCTCACAAATGGAGTGATGTAAAATGGACTGACGATTCGCGATCACCCGTTTCACACTATTGCACAAAATCAAATACCATACCCTTGAGAAGTGATAAAGAAGGTATGGTCCAGTGACAGGAATTGTACACCTGGCAGTTTGGAATGCTATGTTAAATATGGAAAGTGGCCTATGTTTTGAGCACGCGGTGAATATGTTTTTAGCACTCATTGCCCAACGTGTCGAATTGGTCATGATAAAATGAGGTCAAACAGAAAGCAGGGAATGGCTTTGTTGATTTTTCAAAGATAAGAGCTCATGGTGTTGGAGGTAATATACTGGCATGTATAGAGGATTGGCTAGCTAACAGAAAACAAAGAGTCGGGATAAAAGGGTTATTTTCAAAATGACAATCTGCAACGAGTGGGGTGCCGCAGGAATCAGTGCTGGGGCCTCAACTATTTACAATATATATCAATGACTTGGATGAAGGAACAGAGTGTCTTGTGGCCAAATTTGCTGATGATGCAAAGACAGGTGGAAAAGCAAGTTGTGATGAGGACACAAAGTGTCTGCAAAGGGATATTGACAGGTTAAGTGAATGGGGTGGACTCAGTCCATATCTTATATTATATTCTGTATAATACAAGGTGGGGTGGACTCAGTCCATATATTATATTATATTCTGTATAATACAAGGTGGGGTGGACTCAGTCCATATCTGAAATTATATTCTGTATAATACAAGGTGGGGTGGACTCAGTCCATATCTTATATTATATTCTGTATAATACAAAGTGGGGTGGACTCAGTACATATCTTACATTATATTCTGTACAATAGAAGGTGGAGTGCACTCAGTCCCTATCTTATATTACATTCTATACATTACAAGGTGGGGTAGACTCAGTACATATCTTGTATTACATTCTAGACATAACAAGGTGATGTGTTCTCAGTCCATATCTTATATCACATTCTGTACAATACAAGGTGGAGTGGACTCAGTACATATCTTATATTACATTCTCTATAATACAAGGTGAGGAGGACTCAGTCCGTATCTTATATTACATTCTGTACAAAACAGGGTGTGGTGTACTCAGTACAAATCTGATATTACATCCTGTACAATACAAAGTGGGGTGTACTCAGTACAAATCTTATATTACATCCTGTACAATACAAGGTGGGGTGGACTCAGTACATATCTTATATTATATTCTGTATTATACAAGGTGGGGTGGACTCAGTACATATCTTATATTACATTCTGTATAATACAAGGTGGGGTGGACTCAGTACATATCTTATATTATATTCTGTACAATACAAGGAGGGGTGTAATCATTACATATCTTATATTACATTCTATAGATTACAAGGTGGTGTGTACTCAGTACATATCTCATATTACATTCTGTACGTTACAAGATGGGGTGGATTCAGCACATATCTTAAATTACATTCTGTACAATACAAGCTGGTGTGGACTCAGTACATATCTCAAATTACATTCTGTACATTACAAGGTGGGGTGGACTCAGAACATATCTTACATTACATTCTGTACATTACAAGGTGGGATGGACTCAGTCCATAACTTATATTACATTTTGTACATTACAAGGTGGGGTGGACTCAGTCCATATCTTATATTACATTTTGTACATTACAAGGTGGGGTGGACTCAGAACACATCTTATATTACTTTCTGTACAATGCAAGGTGGGGTGAACTCAGTACATATCTTGTCTTACATTCTGTACAATACAAGGTGGGGTGAACTCAGTCCATATATTATATTACATTCTGTACAATACAAGGTGGGGTGCACTCAGTCCATATCTTATATTACATTCTGTATAATACAAGGTGGGGTGGACTCAGTGCACATCTTATATTACATTTTGTTGTACATTACAAGGTGGGGTGGACTCAGAACATATCTTAAATTACATTCTGTACATTACAAGGTGGTGTATACTCAGTACTTTTCTCATTTTACATTCTGTACGTTACAAGATGGGGTGGACTCAGTACATATCTGACATTAAATTCCGTACAATACAAGGTGGAGTGGACTCAAAACATATCTTATAAAACATTCTCTATAAAACAAGGTGGGGTGGACTCAGCCCATATTGTATATTACATTCTGTATAATACAAGGTGGGGTGGACTCAGTACATATCTTATATTACATTCTGTACATGACAAGGTGGGGTGGACTCAGTACATATCTTATATTACATTCTGTATAATACAAGGTGGGGTGGACTCAGTACATATCTGATATTACATTCTGTATAATACAAGGTGGGGTGGACTCAGTACATATCTTGTATTACATTCTATACATAACAAGGTGATGTGTTCTCAGTCCATATCTTATATTACATTCTGTACAATACAAGGTGGAGTGGACTCAGTACATATCTTATATTACATTCTGTACAACACAAGGTGGGGTGGACTCAGTACATATCTTATATTACATTCTGTATGATACAAGGTGGGGTGGACTCAGTACATATCTTATATTACATTCTGAATAATACAAGGTGAGGTGGACTCAGCCCATATTGTATATTACATTCTGTATAACACAAGGTGGGGTGGACTCAGTACATATCTTATATTACATTCTGTACAATACAAGGTGGGGTGCACTCAGTGCATATCTTATATTACATTCTGTATAACACAAGGTGGGATGAACTCAGTGCATATCTTATATTACATTCTGTATAATACAAGGTGGGGTGCACTCAGTACATATCTCAAATTACATTCTGTACATTACAAGGTGGGGTGGACTCAGAACATATCTTACATTACATTCTGTACATTACAAGGTGGGGTGGACTCAGTCCATATCTTATATTACATTTTGTACATTACAAGGTGGGGTGGACTCAGTCCATATCTTTCATTACATTTTGTACATTACAAGGTGGGGTGGACTCAGAACATATCTTACATTACATTCTGTACATTACAAGGTGGGGTGGACTCAGTACATATCTTATATTACATTCTGAATAATACAAGGTGCGGTGGACTTAGTGCATATCTAATATTACATTCTGTATAATACAAGGTGGGGTGCACTCAGTACCTATCTCAAATTACATTCTGTACATTACAAGGTGGGGTGGACTCAGAACATATCTTACATTACATTCTGTACAATGCAAGGTGGGGTGCACTCAGTACATACCTTATATTACATTCTGTATAATACAAGGTGGGGTGGACTCAGTGCATATCTTATATTACATTTTGTACATTACAAGGTGGGCTGGACTCAGAACATATCTTAAATTACATTCTGTACATTACAAGGTGGGGTGGACTCAGTACATATCTCATATTACTTTCTGTACATTACAAGGTGGGGTGGACTCAGTACATATCTCATATTACTTTCTGCACATTACAAGGTGGGGTGGACTCAGTACATATCTCATGTTACTTTCTGAACATTACAAGGTGGGGTGGACTCAGTACATATCTCATATTACTTTCTGTACATTACAAGGTGGGGTGGACTCAGAACATATCTTATATGACATTCTGAAAAATACGAGGTGGGGTGGACTCAGAACATATCTTATATTACATTCTGTACATTACAAGTTGTGGTGGACTCAGTACATATCTTATATTACATTCTGTACAATACAAGGTGTGGTGTACTCAGTACAAATCTGATATTATATCCTGTACAATACAAGGTGGGGTGGAAACAATACATATCTTATATTACATTCTGCACATTACAAGTTGTGGTAGACTCAGTATGTATCACAAATTACATTCGGTACATTACAAGGTGGGATGGACTCAGTCCATAACTTATATTACATTTTGTACATTACAAGGTGGGGTGGACTCAGTCCATATCTTATATTACATTTTGTACGTTACAAGGTGGGGTGCACTCAGTCCATATCTTATATTACATTCTGTATAATACAAGGTGGGCTGGACTCAGTGCACATCTTATATTACATTTTGTACATTACAAGGTGGGGTGGACTCAGAACATATCTTAAATTACATTCTGTACATTACAAGGTGGTGTATACTCAGTACATATCTCATATGACATTCTGTACGTTACAAGATGGGGTGGACTCAGTACATATCTGACATTAAATTCTGTACAATACAAGGTGGAGTGGACTCAGAACATATCTAATAAAACATTCTCGATAAAACAAGGTGAGGTGGACTCAGCCCATATTGTATATTACATTCTGTATAACACAAGGTGGGGTGGACTCAGTACATATCTTATATTACATTCTGAATAATACAAGGTGGGGTGGACTCAGCCCACATCGGAGATTACATTCTGTACAGAACAAGGTGGGATGAACTCAGTGCATATCTTATATTACATTCTGTATAACACAAGGTGGGATGAACTCAGTGCATATCTTATATTACATTCTGTACAATACAAGGTGGGGTGGACTCAGTACATATCTTATATTACATTCTGTATAATACAAGGTGGGGTGGACTCAGTACATATCTTATCTTACATTCTGTATCATACAAGGTGGGGTGGACTCAGTACATATCTTATATTACATTCTGTATAATACAAGGTGGGGTGGACTCAGTACATATCTTATATTACATTCTGTACAATACAAGGTGGGGTGGACTCAGTACAAATCTTATATTACATTCTGAATAATACAAGGTGGGGTGTACTCAGTACATATCTTATATTACATTCTGTATAATACAAGGTGGGGTGCACTCAGTACATATCTCAAATTACATTCTGTACATTACAAGGTGGGGGGGACTCAGAACATATCTTACATTACATTCTGTACATTACAAGGTGGGGTGGACTCAGTGCATATCTTATATTACATTTTGTACATTACAAGGTGGGCAGGACTCAGAACATATCTTAAATTACATTCTCTACATTACAAGGTGGGGTGGACTCAGTGCATATCTTATATTACATTCTGTATAATACAAGGTGGGGTGCACTCAGTACAGATCTCAAATTACATTCTGTACATTACAAGGTGGGGTGGACTCAGAACATATCTTACATTACATTCCGTACATTACAAGGTGGGGTGGACTCAGTACATATCTCATATTACTTTCTGTACATTACAAGGTGGGTTGGACTCAGAAAATATCTTAAATTACATTCTGTACATTACAAGGTGGGGTGGACTCAGAACATATCTTATATTACATTCTGTACATTACAAGTTCTGGTGGACTCAGTACATATCTTATATTACATTCTGTACAATACAAGGTGGGGTGGACTCAGAACACATCTTGTGTTACATTTTATACATTACAAGGTGGGATGGACTCAGTCCATATCTTATATTACATTCTGTACATTACAAGGTGGGATGGACTCAGGACATATCTTTCATTACATTCTCTACAATACAAGGTGGGGTGTACTCAGAACATATCTTATATTACATTCTGTATAATACAAGGTGGGGTGGACTCAGTGTATATCTTATATTACATTTTGGACATTACAAGGTGGGGTGGAATCAGTCCATATCTTATATTACATTCTGTGCAATACAAGGTGGGGTGAACTCAGTACATATCTTGTCTTACATTCTGTAAAATACAAGGTGGGGTGGACTCAGTCCATAACTTATATGACATTCTGTAAAACACAAGGTGGGGTGGACTCAGTACATATCTTATATTACATTCTGTGCATTACAAGGTGGGGTGGACTCAGTCCATATCTTATATTACATTCGGTACAATACAAGGTGGGGTGGACTCAGTCCATATTTTACATTACATTCTGAACATGACAAGCTGGTGTGGATTCAGTGCATATCTTACATTACGTTCTGAACATTACAAGGTGGGGTGTGCTCAGTACATATCTCATATTACATTCTGTATAATACAAGGTGGGGTGGACTCAGAACATATCTTGTATTACATTCTGTACAATACAAGGTGGGGTGGACTCAGTACATATCTCATATTACATTCTGTATAATACAAGGTGGGGTGGACTCAGTCCATATCTTCTATTACATTCTGTACAATACAAGGTGGGGTGGACTCAGTACATATCTTATATTACATTCTGAACATGACAAGCTGGTGTGGATTCAGTACATATCTTACATTACGTTCTGAACATTACAAGGTGGGGTGGACTCAGTCCATATCTTATGTTACATTCTGTAAAATACAGGCTGGGGTGGACTCAGTACATATCTTATGTTACATTCTGTAAAATACAGGCTGGGGTGGACTCAGTACATATCTTGTGTTACATTCTATACATTACAAGGTGGGGTGTACTCAGCACATATCTTATATTACATTCTGAACGTGACAAGCTGGTGTGGATTCAGTACATATCTTACATTGCGTTCTGAACATTACAAGGTGGGGTGGACTCATTACATGTCAAATATTACATTCTGTACAATACAAGGTGGTGTGTACTCAGTACATATCTTATATTACATTCTGAGTAATACAAGGTGTGGTGGACTCAGTACATATCTCAGGTTACATTCTGTACAATACAAGCTGGTGTGGATTCAGTACATATCTTACATTACGTTCTGTGCATTACAAGGTGGGGTGGACTCAGCACATATCTTATCTTACATTCAGTACATTACAAGGTGGGGTGGACTCAGTACATATCTTATATTACATTCTGTACAATACAAGTTGTGGTGGACTCAGTACATATCTTTTATCACATTCTGTAAAATACAGGCTGGGGTGGACTCAGTACATATCTAAAATTACATGCTGTACATTGCAAGGTGGGGTGGACTCAGTACATATCTTACATTACATTCTGTACAATACAAGGTGGGCTGGACTCAGTCCATATCTTATGTTACGTTCTGTATAATATAAGGTGTGGTGGACTCAGTACACATCTTATGTTACATTCTGTACAATACAAGGTGGGGTGTACTCAGTACGTATCTTATATTACATTCAGTATAATACAAGGTGGGGTGGACTCAGTACATATCTAAAATTACATTCTGTACAATACAAGGTGGGGTGGACTCAGTCCATATTTCATATTACATTCTGTACAATACAAGGTGGGGTGTACTCATTACATGTCAAATATTACATTCTGTACAATACAAGGTGTTGTGTACTCAGTACATATCTTATATTACATTCTGAATAATACAAGGTGGGCTGGACTCAGCACATATCTCATGTTACATTCTGTACAATACAAGCTGGTGTGGATTCAGTACATATCTTACATTACGTTCTGTGCATTACAAGGTGGGGTGGACTCAGTACATATCTTAAATTACATTCTGTACATTACAAGGTGGGATGGACTCTGTACATATCTCACATTACATTCGGTACATTACAAGGTGGGGTGGACTCAGGACATATCTTATATTACATTCGGTACATTACAAGGTGGGGTGGACTCAGTACATATCTTGTATTACATTCTGTACAATACAACTTGTGGTGGACTCAGTACATATATTTTATCACATTCTGTAAAATACAGGCTGGGGTGGACTCAGTACATATCTAAAGTTACATTCTATACATTACAAGTTGGGGTGGGCTCAGTACATATCTTATATTACATTATGTCCAATAAATGTTGGGGTGTACTCAGTACATATCTTACATTACATTCTGTATAATACAAGGTGGGGTGGACTCAGTGCATATCTTTCATTACATTCTGTATCATACAAGGTGGGGTGGACTTATTAAATATCTTATATTACATTCTGGACAATTCACGCTGGGGTGGACTCATTACATATCTTATATTACATTCTGTACAATACAAGGTGGAAATGACTCAGTACATAACTTATATGACATTCTGTACAATACAAAGTGGGGTGGACTCAGTCCATATCTTATATTACATTCTGTGCAATACAAGGTGGGGTGAACTCAGTACATATCTTGTCTTACATTCTGTAAAATACAAGGTGGGGTGGACTCAGTCCATAACTTATATGACATTCTGTAAAATACAAGGTGGGGTGGACTCAGTACATATCTTATATTACATTCTGTGCATTACAAGGTGGGGTGGACTCAGTCCATATCTTATATTACATTCGGTACAATACAAGGTGGGGTGGACTCAGTCCATATTTTACATTACATTCTGAACATGACAAGCTGGTGTGGATTCAGTGCATATCTTACATTACGTTCTGAACATTACAAGGTGGGGTGTGCTCAGTACATATCTCATATTACATTCTGTATAATACAAGGTGGGGTGGACTCAGAACATATCTTGTATTACATTCTGTACAATACAAGGTGGGGTGGACTCAGTACATATCTCATATTACATTCTGTATAATACAAGGTGGGGTGGACTCAGTCCATATCTTCTATTACATTCTGTACAATACAAGGTGGGGTGGACTCAGTACATATCTTATATTACATTCTGAACATGACAAGCTGGTGTGGATTCAGTACATATCTTACATTACGTTCTGAACATTACAAGGTGGGGTGGACTCAGTACATATCTTATGTTACATTCTGTAAAATACAGGCTGGGGTGGACTCAGTACATATCTTATGTTACATTCTGTAAAATACAGGCTGGGGTGGACTCAGTACATATCTTGTGTTACATTCTATACATTACAAGGTGGGGTGTACTCAGCACATATCTTATATTACATTCTGAACATGACAAGCTGGTGTGGATTCAGTACATATCTTACATTGCGTTCTGAATATTACAAGGTGGGGTGTACTCAGTACATATCTCATATTACATTCTGTATAATACAAGGTGGGGTGGACTCAGTACATATCTAAAATTACATTCTGTACAATACAAGGTGGGGTGGACTCAGTTCATATCTTATATTACATTCTGTAGATTACAAGGTGGGGTGGACTCAGATCATATCTTATATTATATTCTGCACAATACAAGGTGGGGTGGACTCAGTACATATCTCATATTACATTCTGTACATTGCAAGGTGGGTTGGACTCAGTGCATAACTTACACAGAGGTGAATATTACACAGAGGGGAATATTTCACAGAGTGTGGGAGAGATTGAACAGGGAGAGGGAGAGATCGAACAGGGAGGGGGAGAGATCGAACAGGGAGGGGCGAGCTGCTAATTCAAACAAGAGAAAACAGTTGAGGGAAAAGCTGTTGACCTTTCGCTGACAGCAACTGACAGAACAAAAGTTGCAACAATGTCCAGAGCAGGTGTGTGCGGGGCCCAGGGACAGAAGAGAAAACACACCCAGGGGAGGGTTGGACCCTGCAGCAAACACTGAGCAGCTCAGACAGGCAGTGCGGCACCGGTTAGAGGCATTCAGAGGAAAGGCAGGGGAGAAACAAGCTGCAGACTTGGATTCGGGAGAGATTCTGTGCAAGTGGGGGAGTGTGAGAGAGGGAGAGGCGTGAGAGGGGGAGAGAGGGAGAGAGAGGGAGAGAGGGGGGAGTGTGAGAGAGGGAGGGAGAGAGACAGAGGGAGAGAGAGAGGGGGGAGAGAGGGGGGGAGTGTGAGAGAGGGAGAGAGGGAGGGAGAGAGACAGAGGGAGAGAGAGAGGGGAGAGAGAGAGAGGGAGAGAAGGAGGGAGAGAGAGGGAGAGAGGGAGTGAGAGAAGGGGGGAGAGGGAGAGAGAGAGGGAGAGAGAGAGGGGGTGAGAGGGAGGGAGGGAAAAAGAGAGAGTGAGAGAGGGAGTGGGAGGGAGAGAGAGAGAGGGAGGGAGAGAGGGGAGGAGGGAGAGCGAGAGAGGGAGAGAGAGAGGGAGGGAGTTCTGGGCTCTTGCTGTGCCTTTTTAATCCCTTGCTTTTGTATTTTAATCAATTCCCTCTCTCTCTCTCTCCCTCCCCCCTCAGGAATCTTTTTGATGAAATGCTGCAAGGAGATGATCCAGAAAGAGACATTTTGCGAGGAGGGGGAGGAGTGGGAGAAATCCTGGGCCAAGAATCGTTCTCTCCGCTGGGGACTGACTGACTGAGACCTTCACCGCAGCCTGGACCCAATGGGGAGCACGTGAGTAATGCCTGGCTTACTCTGGGGTCACTGGGTGCACACTGGGATCACTGGGATATACAGGGGACAATGTGGGGGGGTCACTGGGACATTCAGGGGACACTCGCGGGGGGGTCACTGGGACATTGTTGTGGGAGTTCTTGTTGTTGTGGTGGTGGTCTGAACGTCAAGACCGTCACTCTGGGCTGATTGGGTTCACCCAGGCATCATTCTGGGTTCACTGCGGGATCACTGGGGACACCCTGTGGGCTCCTTGCCGCCATCTGACGAAGATGGCGGCGGACGGCGCAGCCGCCTTTTTTCCAAAATGGTGGTCGCGCTCGCCCCTATTTTGTCCGGGCCGGACTCCCCGCTGGCCTCCATTTCGTCCAAGCCGGCTGCCGTACCTGCAGCCGTGATGTCCCTGTGCAAATACACGTCAAAATATATAAATACATCAGAAATATACCAGTAATATATATATATTATAAATACAAGTTGTTGTACAATACAAGGTGGGGCGGACTCAGTACATAACTTACACAGAGGGGAATATTACACGGAGGGGAATATTACACAGAGGTGAATATTTCACAGAGGGGATTATTACACAGAGGGGATTATTACACAGAGGGTGTGGTGTACTCAGTACAAATCTAATATTACATTCTGTACAATACAAGGTGGGGTGTACTCATTACATATCTTACATTACATTCTGCACAATACAAGGTGGGGTGTACTCATTACATATCTTATATTACATTCTGCACAATACAAGGTGGGGTGTACTCATTACATATCTTATATTATATTCTGTATAATACAAGGGGAGGTGGACTCAGTACAAATCTTATATTACATTCTGTACAATACAAGGTGGGGTGTACTCATTACATATCTTATATTACATTCTGCACAATACAAGGTGGGGTGTACTCATTACATATCTTATATTACATTCTGCACAATACAAGGTGGGGTGTACTCATGACATATCTTATATTACATTCTGCACAATACAAGGTGGGGTGTACTCATTACATATCTTATATTATATTCTGTATAATACAAGGGGAGGTGGACTCAGTACAAATCTTATATTATATTCTGTATAATACAAGGGGAGGTGGACTCAGTACATATCTTATATTACATTCTGCACAATACAAGGTGGGGTGTACTCATTACATATCTTATATTACATTCTGCACAATACAAGCTGGTGTGTGCTCAGTACATATCTCAAATTACATTCTGTATGTGACAAGATGGGGTGGACTCAGTACATATCTTATAAAACATTCTCTATAATACAAGCTGGTGTGGATTCAGTGCATATCTTATATTACATTCTGTATAATACAAGCTGGTGTGGATTCAGTGCATATCTTATATTACATTCTGTATAATACAAGGTGGGGTGGACTCAGTGCATATCTTATATTACATTCTGTATAATACAAGCTTGTGTGGATTCAGTGCATATCTTACATTACGTTCTGTACATTACAAGGTGGAGTGGACTCAGAACATATCTTAAATTACATTCTGTACATTACAAGGTGGGGTGGACTCAGAACATATCTTATATTACATTTTGTACATCACAAGGTGGGGTGGACTCATTACATATCTTATGTTACATTCTGTACAATACAAGGTGGAGTGGACTCAGTACATATCTTCTATTACATTCTGTACAATACAAGCTGGGGTGTACTCAGTACATATCTTTCATTACATTCTGTACAATACAAGGTGGGGTGGACTCAGTGCATATCTGAGATGACATTTTGTACATTACAAGGTGGGGTGGACTCAGAACATATCTTCCATTACATTTTGCACATTACAAGGTGGGGTGGACTCAGTCCATATCTTACATAACATTTTGTACATTACAAGGTGGGGTGGACTCAGAACATATCTTATATTACATTCTGTATAATACAAGGTGGGGTGAAATCAGAACATATCTTATATTACATTCTGTACAATACAAGGTGGGGTGGAATCAGAACATATCTCATATTACATTCTGTACAATACAAGGTGGGGTGGAATCAGAACATATCTTATATTAAATTCTGTATAATACAAGGTGGGGTGGAATCAGAACATATCTTATATTACATTCTGTACAATACAAGGTGGGGTGGAATCAGAACATATCTTATATTACATACTGTACAATACAAGGTGGGGTGGAATCAGAACATATCTTATATTACATTCTGTACATTACAAGTTGTGGTGGACTCAGTATATATCTTATATTACATTCTGTATAATACAAGGTGGGCTGGACTCAGAACATATCTTAAATTACATTCTGTACATTACAAGGTGGGGTGGACTCAGTACATATCTCATATTACTTTCTGTACATTACAAGGTGGGGTGGACTCAGTACATATCTCATATTACTTTCTGCACATTACAAGGTGGGGTGGACTCAGTACATATCTCATGTTACTTTCTGAACATTACAAGGTGGGGTGGACTCAGTACATATCTCATATTACTTTCTGTACATTACAAGGTGGGGTGGACTCAGAACATATCTTATATGACATTCTGAAAAATACGAGGTGGGGTGGACTCAGAACATATCTTATATTACATTCTGTACATTACAAGTTGTGGTGGACTCAGTACATATCTTATATTACATTCTGTACAATACAAGGTGTGGTGTACTCAGTACAAATCTGATATTATATCCTGTACAATACAAGGTGGGGTGGAAACAATACATATCTTATATTACATTCTGCACATTACAAGTTGTGGTAGACTCAGTATGTATCACAAATTACATTCGGTACATTACAAGGTGGGATGGACTCAGTCCATAACTTATATTACATTTTGTACATTACAAGGTGGGGTGGACTCAGTCCATATCTTATATTACATTTTGTACGTTACAAGGTGGGGTGCACTCAGTCCATATCTTATATTACATTCTGTATAATACAAGGTGGGCTGGACTCAGTGCACATCTTATATTACATTTTGTACATTACAAGGTGGGGTGGACTCAGAACATATCTTAAATTACATTCTGTACATTACAAGGTGGTGTATACTCAGTACATATCTCATATGACATTCTGTACGTTACAAGATGGGGTGGACTCAGTACATATCTGACATTAAATTCTGTACAATACAAGGTGGAGTGGACTCAGAACATATCTAATAAAACATTCTCGATAAAACAAGGTGAGGTGGACTCAGCCCATATTGTATATTACATTCTGTATAACACAAGGTGGGGTGGACTCAGTACATATCTTATATTACATTCTGAATAATACAAGGTGGGGTGGACTCAGCCCACATCGGAGATTACATTCTGTACAGAACAAGGTGGGATGAACTCAGTGCATATCTTATATTACATTCTGTATAACACAAGGTGGGATGAACTCAGTGCATATCTTATATTACATTCTGTACAATACAAGGTGGGGTGGACTCAGTACATATCTTATATTACATTCTGTATAATACAAGGTGGGGTGGACTCAGTACATATCTTATCTTACATTCTGTATCATACAAGGTGGGGTGGACTCAGTACATATCTTATATTACATTCTGTATAATACAAGGTGGGGTGGACTCAGTACATATCTTATATTACATTCTGTACAATACAAGGTGGGGTGGACTCAGTACAAATCTTATATTACATTCTGAATAATACAAGGTGGGGTGTACTCAGTACATATCTTATATTACATTCTGTATAATACAAGGTGGGGTGCACTCAGTACATATCTCAAATTACATTCTGTACATTACAAGGTGGGGGGGACTCAGAACATATCTTACATTACATTCTGTACATTACAAGGTGGGGTGGACTCAGTGCATATCTTATATTACATTTTGTACATTACAAGGTGGGCAGGACTCAGAACATATCTTAAATTACATTCTCTACATTACAAGGTGGGGTGGACTCAGTGCATATCTTATATTACATTCTGTATAATACAAGGTGGGGTGCACTCAGTACAGATCTCAAATTACATTCTGTACATTACAAGGTGGGGTGGACTCAGAACATATCTTACATTACATTCCGTACATTACAAGGTGGGGTGGACTCAGTACATATCTCATATTACTTTCTGTACATTACAAGGTGGGTTGGACTCAGAAAATATCTTAAATTACATTCTGTACATTACAAGGTGGGGTGGACTCAGAACATATCTTATATTACATTCTGTACATTACAAGTTCTGGTGGACTCAGTACATATCTTATATTACATTCTGTACAATACAAGGTGGGGTGGACTCAGAACACATCTTGTGTTACATTTTATACATTACAAGGTGGGATGGACTCAGTCCATATCTTATATTACATTCTGTACATTACAAGGTGGGATGGACTCAGGACATATCTTTCATTACATTCTCTACAATACAAGGTGGGGTGTACTCAGAACATATCTTATATTACATTCTGTATAATACAAGGTGGGGTGGACTCAGTGTATATCTTATATTACATTTTGGACATTACAAGGTGGGGTGGAATCAGTCCATATCTTATATTACATTCTGTGCAATACAAGGTGGGGTGAACTCAGTACATATCTTGTCTTACATTCTGTAAAATACAAGGTGGGGTGGACTCAGTCCATAACTTATATGACATTCTGTAAAACACAAGGTGGGGTGGACTCAGTACATATCTTATATTACATTCTGTGCATTACAAGGTGGGGTGGACTCAGTCCATATCTTATATTACATTCGGTACAATACAAGGTGGGGTGGACTCAGTCCATATTTTACATTACATTCTGAACATGACAAGCTGGTGTGGATTCAGTGCATATCTTACATTACGTTCTGAACATTACAAGGTGGGGTGTGCTCAGTACATATCTCATATTACATTCTGTATAATACAAGGTGGGGTGGACTCAGAACATATCTTGTATTACATTCTGTACAATACAAGGTGGGGTGGACTCAGTACATATCTCATATTACATTCTGTATAATACAAGGTGGGGTGGACTCAGTCCATATCTTCTATTACATTCTGTACAATACAAGGTGGGGTGGACTCAGTACATATCTTATATTACATTCTGAACATGACAAGCTGGTGTGGATTCAGTACATATCTTACATTACGTTCTGAACATTACAAGGTGGGGTGGACTCAGTCCATATCTTATGTTACATTCTGTAAAATACAGGCTGGGGTGGACTCAGTACATATCTTATGTTACATTCTGTAAAATACAGGCTGGGGTGGACTCAGTACATATCTTGTGTTACATTCTATACATTACAAGGTGGGGTGTACTCAGCACATATCTTATATTACATTCTGAACGTGACAAGCTGGTGTGGATTCAGTACATATCTTACATTGCGTTCTGAACATTACAAGGTGGGGTGGACTCATTACATGTCAAATATTACATTCTGTACAATACAAGGTGGTGTGTACTCAGTACATATCTTATATTACATTCTGAGTAATACAAGGTGTGGTGGACTCAGTACATATCTCAGGTTACATTCTGTACAATACAAGCTGGTGTGGATTCAGTACATATCTTACATTACGTTCTGTGCATTACAAGGTGGGGTGGACTCAGCACATATCTTAAATTACATTCTGTACATTACAAGGTGGGATGGACTCAGAACATATCTTACATTACATTCTGTACATCACAAGGTGTGGTGGACGCAGTACATATCTTATATTACATTCGGTACATTACAAGGTGGGGTGGACTCAGTACATATCTTATATTACATTCTGCACAACACAGGGTGGGGTGGACTCAGTACATATCTTATATTACATTCGGTACATTACAAGGTGGGGTGGACTCAGGACATATCTTACATTACATTCTGTACATTACAAGGTGGGGTGGACTCAGTCCATATCTTATCTTACATTCAGTACATTACAAGGTGGGGTGGACTCAGTACATATCTTATATTACATTCTGTACAATACAAGTTGTGGTGGACTCAGTACATATCTTTTATCACATTCTGTAAAATACAGGCTGGGGTGGACTCAGTACATATCTAAAATTACATGCTGTACATTGCAAGGTGGGGTGGACTCAGTACATATCTTACATTACATTCTGTACAATACAAGGTGGGCTGGACTCAGTCCATATCTTATGTTACGTTCTGTATAATATAAGGTGTGGTGGACTCAGTACACATCTTATGTTACATTCTGTACAATACAAGGTGGGGTGTACTCAGTACGTATCTTATATTACATTCAGTATAATACAAGGTGGGGTGGACTCAGTACATATCTAAAATTACATTCTGTACAATACAAGGTGGGGTGGACTCAGTCCATATTTCATATTACATTCTGTACAATACAAGGTGGGGTGTACTCATTACATGTCAAATATTACATTCTGTACAATACAAGGTGTTGTGTACTCAGTACATATCTTATATTACATTCTGAATAATACAAGGTGGGCTGGACTCAGCACATATCTCATGTTACATTCTGTACAATACAAGCTGGTGTGGATTCAGTACATATCTTACATTACGTTCTGTGCATTACAAGGTGGGGTGGACTCAGTACATATCTTAAATTACATTCTGTACATTACAAGGTGGGATGGACTCTGTACATATCTCACATTACATTCGGTACATTACAAGGTGGGGTGGACTCAGGACATATCTTATATTACATTCGGTACATTACAAGGTGGGGTGGACTCAGTACATATCTTGTATTACATTCTGTACAATACAACTTGTGGTGGACTCAGTACATATATTTTATCACATTCTGTAAAATACAGGCTGGGGTGGACTCAGTACATATCTAAAGTTACATTCTATACATTACAAGTTGGGGTGGGCTCAGTACATATCTTATATTACATTATGTCCAATAAATGTTGGGGTGTACTCAGTACATATCTTACATTACATTCTGTATAATACAAGGTGGGGTGGACTCAGTGCATATCTTTCATTACATTCTGTATCATACAAGGTGGGGTGGACTTATTAAATATCTTATATTACATTCTGGACAATTCACGCTGGGGTGGACTCATTACATATCTTATATTACATTCTGTACAATACAAGGTGGAAATGACTCAGTACATAACTTATATGACATTCTGTACAATACAAAGTGGGGTGGACTCAGTCCATATCTTATATTACATTCTGTGCAATACAAGGTGGGGTGAACTCAGTACATATCTTGTCTTACATTCTGTAAAATACAAGGTGGGGTGGACTCAGTCCATAACTTATATGACATTCTGTAAAATACAAGGTGGGGTGGACTCAGTACATATCTTATATTACATTCTGTGCATTACAAGGTGGGGTGGACTCAGTCCATATCTTATATTACATTCGGTACAATACAAGGTGGGGTGGACTCAGTCCATATTTTACATTACATTCTGAACATGACAAGCTGGTGTGGATTCAGTGCATATCTTACATTACGTTCTGAACATTACAAGGTGGGGTGTGCTCAGTACATATCTCATATTACATTCTGTATAATACAAGGTGGGGTGGACTCAGAACATATCTTGTATTACATTCTGTACAATACAAGGTGGGGTGGACTCAGTACATATCTCATATTACATTCTGTATAATACAAGGTGGGGTGGACTCAGTCCATATCTTCTATTACATTCTGTACAATACAAGGTGGGGTGGACTCAGTACATATCTTATATTACATTCTGAACATGACAAGCTGGTGTGGATTCAGTACATATCTTACATTACGTTCTGAACATTACAAGGTGGGGTGGACTCAGTACATATCTTATGTTACATTCTGTAAAATACAGGCTGGGGTGGACTCAGTACATATCTTATGTTACATTCTGTAAAATACAGGCTGGGGTGGACTCAGTACATATCTTGTGTTACATTCTATACATTACAAGGTGGGGTGTACTCAGCACATATCTTATATTACATTCTGAACATGACAAGCTGGTGTGGATTCAGTACATATCTTACATTGCGTTCTGAATATTACAAGGTGGGGTGTACTCAGTACATATCTCATATTACATTCTGTATAATACAAGGTGGGGTGGACTCAGTACATATCTAAAATTACATTCTGTACAATACAAGGTGGGGTGGACTCAGTTCATATCTTATATTACATTCTGTAGATTACAAGGTGGGGTGGACTCAGATCATATCTTATATTATATTCTGCACAATACAAGGTGGGGTGGACTCAGTACATATCTCATATTACATTCTGTACATTGCAAGGTGGGTTGGACTCAGTGCATAACTTACACAGAGGTGAATATTACACAGAGGGGAATATTTCACAGAGTGTGGGAGAGATTGAACAGGGAGAGGGAGAGATCGAACAGGGAGGGGGAGAGATCGAACAGGGAGGGGCGAGCTGCTAATTCAAACAAGAGAAAACAGTTGAGGGAAAAGCTGTTGACCTTTCGCTGACAGCAACTGACAGAACAAAAGTTGCAACAATGTCCAGAGCAGGTGTGTGCGGGGCCCAGGGACAGAAGAGAAAACACACCCAGGGGAGGGTTGGACCCTGCAGCAAACACTGAGCAGCTCAGACAGGCAGTGCGGCACCGGTTAGAGGCATTCAGAGGAAAGGCAGGGGAGAAACAAGCTGCAGACTTGGATTAGGGAGAGATTCTGTGCAAGTGGGGGAGTGTGAGAGAGGGAGAGGCGTGAGAGGGGGAGAGAGGGAGAGAGAGGGAGAGAGGGGGGAGTGTGAGAGAGGGAGGGAGAGAGACAGAGGGAGAGAGAGAGGGGGGAGAGAGGGGGGGAGTGTGAGAGAGGGAGAGAGGGAGGGAGAGAGACAGAGGGAGAGAGAGAGGGGAGAGAGAGAGAGGGAGAGAAGGAGGGAGAGAGAGGGAGAGAGGGAGTGAGAGAAGGGGGGAGAGGGAGAGAGAGAGGGAGAGAGAGAGGGGGTGAGAGGGAGGGAGGGAAAAAGAGAGAGTGAGAGAGGGAGTGGGAGGGAGAGAGAGAGAGGGAGGGAGAGAGGGGAGGAGGGAGAGCGAGAGAGGGAGAGAGAGAGGGAGGGAGTTCTGGGCTCTTGCTGTGCCTTTTTAATCCCTTGCTTTTGTATTTTAATCAATTCCCTCTCTCTCTCTCTCCCTCCCCCCTCAGGAATCTTTTTGATGAAATGCTGCAAGGAGATGATCCAGAAAGAGACATTTTGCGAGGAGGGGGAGGAGTGGGAGAAATCCTGGGCCAAGAATCGTTCTCTCCGCTGGGGACTGACTGACTGAGACCTTCACCGCAGCCTGGACCCAATGGGGAGCACGTGAGTAATGCCTGGCTTACTCTGGGGTCACTGGGTGCACACTGGGATCACTGGGATATACAGGGGACAATGTGGGGGGGTCACTGGGACATTCAGGGGACACTCGCGGGGGGGTCACTGGGACATTGTTGTGGGAGTTCTTGTTGTTGTGGTGGTGGTCTGAACGTCAAGACCGTCACTCTGGGCTGATTGGGTTCACCCAGGCATCATTCTGGGTTCACTGCGGGATCACTGGGGACACCCTGTGGGCTCCTTGCCGCCATCTGACGAAGATGGCGGCGGACGGCGCAGCCGCCTTTTTTCCAAAATGGTGGTCGCGCTCGCCCCTATTTTGTCCGGGCCGGACTCCCCGCTGGCCTCCATTTCGTCCAAGCCGGCTGCCGTACCTGCAGCCGTGATGTCCCTGTGCAAATACACGTCAAAATATATAAATACATCAGAAATATACCAGTAATATATATATATTATAAATACAAGTTGTTGTACAATACAAGGTGGGGCGGACTCAGTACATAACTTACACAGAGGGGAATATTACACGGAGGGGAATATTACACAGAGGTGAATATTTCACAGAGGGGATTATTACACAGAGGGGATTATTACACAGAGGGTGTGGTGTACTCAGTACAAATCTAATATTACATTCTGTACAATACAAGGTGGGGTGTACTCATTACATATCTTACATTACATTCTGCACAATACAAGGTGGGGTGTACTCATTACATATCTTATATTACATTCTGCACAATACAAGGTGGGGTGTACTCATTACATATCTTATATTATATTCTGTATAATACAAGGGGAGGTGGACTCAGTACAAATCTTATATTACATTCTGTACAATACAAGGTGGGGTGTACTCATTACATATCTTATATTACATTCTGCACAATACAAGGTGGGGTGTACTCATTACATATCTTATATTACATTCTGCACAATACAAGGTGGGGTGTACTCATGACATATCTTATATTACATTCTGCACAATACAAGGTGGGGTGTACTCATTACATATCTTATATTATATTCTGTATAATACAAGGGGAGGTGGACTCAGTACAAATCTTATATTATATTCTGTATAATACAAGGGGAGGTGGACTCAGTACATATCTTATATTACATTCTGCACAATACAAGGTGGGGTGTACTCATTACATATCTTATATTACATTCTGCACAATACAAGCTGGTGTGTGCTCAGTACATATCTCAAATTACATTCTGTATGTGACAAGATGGGGTGGACTCAGTACATATCTTATAAAACATTCTCTATAATACAAGCTGGTGTGGATTCAGTGCATATCTTATATTACATTCTGTATAATACAAGCTGGTGTGGATTCAGTGCATATCTTATATTACATTCTGTATAATACAAGGTGGGGTGGACTCAGTGCATATCTTATATTACATTCTGTATAATACAAGCTTGTGTGGATTCAGTGCATATCTTACATTACGTTCTGTACATTACAAGGTGGAGTGGACTCAGAACATATCTTAAATTACATTCTGTACATTACAAGGTGGGGTGGACTCAGAACATATCTTATATTACATTTTGTACATCACAAGGTGGGGTGGACTCATTACATATCTTATGTTACATTCTGTACAATACAAGGTGGAGTGGACTCAGTACATATCTTCTATTACATTCTGTACAATACAAGCTGGGGTGTACTCAGTACATATCTTTCATTACATTCTGTACAATACAAGGTGGGGTGGACTCAGTGCATATCTGAGATGACATTTTGTACATTACAAGGTGGGGTGGACTCAGAACATATCTTCCATTACATTTTGCACATTACAAGGTGGGGTGGACTCAGTCCATATCTTACATAACATTTTGTACATTACAAGGTGGGGTGGACTCAGAACATATCTTATATTACATTCTGTATAATACAAGGTGGGGTGAAATCAGAACATATCTTATATTACATTCTGTACAATACAAGGTGGGGTGGAATCAGAACATATCTCATATTACATTCTGTACAATACAAGGTGGGGTGGAATCAGAACATATCTTATATTAAATTCTGTATAATACAAGGTGGGGTGGAATCAGAACATATCTTATATTACATTCTGTACAATACAAGGTGGGGTGGAATCAGAACATATCTTATATTACATACTGTACAATACAAGGTGGGGTGGAATCAGAACATATCTTATATTACATTCTGTACATTACAAGTTGTGGTGGACTCAGTATATATCTTATATTACATTCTGTATAATACAAGGTGGGGTGCACTCAGCACATATCTTATATTACATTCTGTCTAATACAAGGTGAGGTGGACTCAGTGCATATCTTATATTACATTTTGGACATTACAAGGTTGGGTGGAATCAGAACATATCTTATATTACTTTCTGCACAATACAAGCTGGGGTGGACTCAGTACATATCTTATATAACATTTTGGACATTACAAGGTGGGGTGGACTCAGAACATATCTTATATTACATTCTGTACAATGCAAGGTGGGGTGCACTCAGGACATATCTTATATTACATTCTGTATAATACAAGGTGAGGTGGACTCAGTGCATATCTTATATTACATTTTGGACATTACAAGGTTGGGTGGAATCAGAACATATCTTATATGACTTTCTGCACAATACAAGCTGGGGTGGACTCAGCACATATCTTATATAACATTTTGGACATTACAAGGTGGGGTGGACTCAGAACATATCTTATATTACATTCTGTACAATGCAAGGTGGGGTGCACTCAGTACATATCTTATATTACATTCTGTATAATACAAGGTGGGGTGGACTCAGTGCATATCTTATATTACATTCTGTACAATACAAGGTGTGGTGTACTCAGTACAAATCTGATATTATATCCTGTACAATACAAGGTGGGGTGGAAACAATACATATCTTATATTACATTCTGTGCATTACAAGTTGTGGTGGACTCAGTATATATCTTATATTACATTCTGTATAATACAAGGTGGGGTGGACTCAGTACATACTATATATTACATTCTGTACAATACAAGGTGGGGTGGACTCAGAACACATCTTGTGTTACATTCTATACATTACAAGGTGGGATGGACTCAGTATATATCTTATATTACATTCTGTACAATGCAAGGTGGGGTGCACTCAGCACATATCTTATATTACATTCTGTATAATACAAGGTGGGGTATACTCAGTGCATATCTTATATTACATTTTGGACATTACAAGGTGGGGTGGAATCAGAACATATCTTATATTACATTCTGTACAATGCAAGGTGGGGTGCACTCAGAACATATCTTATATTACATTTTGGACATTACAAGGTGGGGTGGAATCAGAACATCTCTTATATTACATTCTGTACAATGCAAGGTGGGGTGCACTCAGAACATATCTTATATTACATTTTGGACATTACAAGGTGGGGTGGAATCAGAACATATCTTATATTACATTCTGTACAATACAAGGTGTGGTGGACTCAGTACAAATCTGATATTATATCCTGTACAATACAAGGTGGGGTGGAAACAATACATATCTTATATTACATTCTGTACATTACAAGTTGTGGTGGACTCAGTATATATCTTATATTACATTCTGTACAATGCAAGGTGGGGTGCACTCAGTACATATCTTATATTACATTTTGGACATTACAAGGTGGGGTGGACTCAGAACACATCTTGTGTTACATTCTGTACATTACAAGCTGGGGTGGACTCAGTGTATATCTTATATTACATTCTGTACAATACAAGTTGGGGTGTACTCAGTACATATCTTTCATTACATTCTGTACAATACAAGGTGGGGTGTACTCAGTACATATCTTATATTACATTTTGTACATTACAAGGTGGGGTGGACTCAGTCAATATCTTATATGACATTTTGTACATTACAAGGTGGGGTGGACTCAGAACATATCTTATATTACATTCTGTACAATGCAACGTGGGGTGCACTCAGCACATATCTTATATTACATTCTGTATAATACAAGGTGGGGTGGACTCAGTGCATATCTTATATTACATTCTGGACATTACAAGGTGGGGTGGAATCAGAACATATCTTATATTACATTCTGTACAATACAAGGTGGGGTGGACTCAGTACATATCTTATATAACAATTTGGACATTACAAGGTGGGGTGGACTCAGAACATATCTTATATTACATTCTGTACAATGCAACGTGGGGTGCATTCAGCACATATCTTATATTACATTCTGTATAATACAAGGTGGGGTGGACTCAGTGCATATCTTATATTACATTCTGGACATTACAAGGTGGGGTGGAATCAGAACATATCTTATATTACATTCTGTACAATACAAGGTGGGGTGGACTCAGTACATATCTTATATAACATTTTGTACATTACAAGGTGGGGTGGACTCAGAACATATCTTATATTACATTCTGTACAATACAAGTTGGGCTGGACTCAATCCGTATCTTATGTTACGTTCTGTATAATACAAGGTGGGGTGTACTCAGTCCATATCTTATATTACATTCGGTACAATACAAGGTGGGGTGCACTCAGTCCATATCTTACATTACATTCTGTACAATACAAGGTGGGCTGGATTCAGTCCATATCTTATGTTACGTTCTGTATAATACAAGGTGGGCTGGACTCAATCCGCATCTTATGTTACATTCTGTATAATACAAGGTGGGGTGGACTCAGTACATATCTTATATTACATTCTGTACAATACATGGTGGGCTGGACGCAATCCGTATCTTATGTTACGTTCTGTATAATACAAGGTGGGGTGGACTCAGTACATATCTTATATTACATTCTGTACAATACAAGGTGGGGTGGACTCAGTCCATATCTCACATTACATTCTGTACAATACAATGTGGGCTGGACTCAGTGCATATCTTATATTACATTCTGAATAATACATGGTGGGGTGGACTCAGTACATATCTCATGTTACATTCTGTACAATACAAGCTGGTGTGGATTCAGTACATATCTTACATTACGTTCTGTACATTACAAGGTGGGGTGGACTCAGTCCATATCTTAAATGACATTCTGTACATTACAAGGTGGGGTGGACTCAGTACATATCTTATATTACATTCGGTACATTTCAAGGTGGGGTGGACTCAGTACATATCTTATATTACATTCTGCACAATACAAGTTGGGGTGGACTCAGTACATATCTTACATTACATTCTGTACATTACAAGGTGGGGTGTACTCAGTACATATCTTATATTACATTCGGTACATTACAAGGTGGGGTGGACTCAGTACATATCTAAAATTACATGCTGTACATTACAAGGTGGGGTGGACTCACAACATATCTTCTGTTACATTCTATACATTACAAGGTGGGGTGTACTCAGTGCATATCTTACATTACATTCTGTATAATACAAGGTGGGGTGGACTCAGTGCATATCTTACATTACATTCTGTATAATACAAGGTGGGGTGGACTCATTAAATGTCTCATATTACATTCTGGACAATTCACGCTGGGGTGGACTCATTACATATCTGATGTTACATTCTGTACAATACAAGGTGGAAATGACTCAGGACATAACTTATATGACATTCTGTACAATACAAAGTGGGGTGGACTCAGCACATATCTTATATTACATTCGGGACATTACAAGGTGGGGTTGACTCAGTACATATCTTATGTTACATTCTGTAAAATACAGGCTGGGGTGGACTCAGTACATATCTTATATTACATCCTGTATAATACAAGGTGGGGTGGACTCAGTACATACCTAAAATTACATGCTGCACATTACAAGGTGGGGTGGACTCAGTGCAGATCTTAAATTACATTCTATACATTACAAGGTGGGGTAAACTCAGTACATATCTTGTATTACATTCTATACATTACAAGGTGATGTGTACTCAGTCCATATCTTACATTACATTCTGTATAATACATGGTGGGGTGGACTCATTACATATCTTATATTACATTCTGTCCAATACAAAGTGGGGTGGACTCAGTCCATATCTTATATTACATTCTGTACAATACAAGGTGTGGTGAACTCAGAACATATCTTATCTTACATTCTGTACATTGCAAGGTGGGGTGCAATCAGTACATATCTTATATTACATTCTGTATAATACAAGGTGGGGTGGACTCAGTGCATATCTTATATTACAATTTGGACATTACAAGGTGGGGTGGACTCAGAACATATCTTATATTACATTCTGTACAATGCAACGTGGGGTGCACTCAGCACATATCTTATATTACATTCTGTATAATACAAGGTGGGGTGCACTCAGTACATATCTGATATTACATTCTGTATAATACAAGGTGGGGTGGACTCAGTGCATATCTTATATTACAATTTGGACATTACAAGGTGGGGTGGACTCAGAACATATCTTATATTACATTCTGTACAATGCAACGTGGGGTGCACTCAGCACATATCTTATATTACATTCTGTATAATACAAGGTGGGGTGGACTCAGTGCATATCTTATATTACATTCTGGACATTACAAGGTGGGGTGGAATCAGAACATATCTTATATTACATTCTGTACAATACAAGGTGGGGTGGACTCAGTACATATCTTATATAACATTTTGTACATTACAAGGTGGGGTGGACTCAGAACATATCTTATATTACATTCTGTACAATACAAGTTGGGCTGGACTCAATCCGCATCTTATGTTACATTCTGTATAATACAAGGTGGGGTGGACTCAGTCCATATCTTATATTACATTCTGTACAATACAAGGTGGGCTGGACTCAATCCGTATCTTATGTTACGTTCTGTATAATACAAGGTGGGGTGGACTCAGTACATATCTTATATTACATTCTGTACAATACAATGTGGGCTGGACTCAGTGCATATCTTATATTACATTCTGAATAATACATGGTGGGGTGGACTCAGTACATATCTCATGTTACATTCTGTACAATACAAGCTGGTGTGGATTCAGTACATATCTTACATTACGTTCTGTACATTACAAGGTGGGGTGGACTCAGTACATATCTTAAATGACATTCTGTACATTACAAGGTGGGGTGGACTCAGTACATATCTTATATTACATTCGGTACATTTCAAGGTGGGGTGGACTCAGTACATATCTTATATTACATTCTGCACAATACAAGTTGGGGTGGACTCAGTACATATCTTACATTACATTCTGTACATTACAAGGTGGGGTGTACTCAGTACATATCTTATATTACATTCGGTGCATTACAAGGTGGGGTGGACTCAGTACATATCTAAAATTACATGCTGTACATTACAAGGTGGGGTGGACTCACAACATATCTTCTGTTCCATTCTATACATTACAAGGTGGGGTGTACTCAGTGCATATCTTACATTACATTCTGTATAATACAAGGTGGGGTGGACTCAGTGCATATCTTACATTACATTCTGTATAATACAAGGTGGGGTGGACTCATTAAATGTCTCATATTACATTCTGGACAATTCACGCTGGGGTGGACTCATTACATATCTGATGTTACATTCTGTACAATACAAGGTGGAAATGACTCAGGACATAACTTATATGACATTCTGTACAATACAAAGTGGGGTGGACTCAGCACATATCTTATATTACATTCGGTACATTACAAGGTGGGGTTGACTCAGTACATATCTTATGTTACATTCTGTAAAATACAGGCTGGGGTGGACTCAGTACATATCTTATATTACATCCTGTATAATACAAGGTGGGGTGGACTCAGTACATACCTGAAATTACATGCTGCACATTACAAGGTGGGGTGGACTCAGTGCAGATCTTAAATTACATTCTATACATTACAAGGTGGGGTAGACTCAGTACATATCTTGTATTACATTCTATACATTACAAGGTGATGTGTACTCAGTCCATATCTTACATTACATTCTGTATAATACATGGTGGGGTGGACTCATTACATATCTTATATTACATTCTGTCCAATACAAAGTGGGGTGGACTCAGTCCATATCTTATATTACATTCTGTACAATACAAGGTGTGGTGAACTCAGTACATATCTTGTCTTACATTCTGTAAAATACAAGGTGGGGTTGACTCAGTCCATAAATTATATGACATTCTCTAAAATACAAGGTGGGCTGGACTCAGTGCATATCTTACATTACATTCTGTATAATACAAGGTGGGGTGGACTCAGTGCATATCTTATATTACATTCTGTATAATACATGGTGGGGTGGACTCATTACATATCTTACATTACATTCTGTACAATACAAAGTGGGGTGGGCTCATTACATATCTTATATTACATTCTGTACAATACAAGCTGGGGTGGACTGCTTACATATCTTAAATTACATTCTGTATAATACAAGGTGGGGTGGACTCAGAACATATCTTACATTACATTCTGTACATTACAAGGTGGGGTGGACTCAGTCCATATCTTATATAACATTTTGTACATGACAAGGTGGCGTGGACTCAGAACATATCTGATATTACATTCTGCACAATGCAAGGTGGGGTGCACTCAGTACATATCTTATATTACATTCTGTATAATACAAGGTGGGGTGGACTCAGTGCATATCTTATATTACATTTTGTACATTACAAGGTGGGGTGGACTCAGAACATATCTTATATTACTTTCTGTACATTACAAGGTGGGGTGGACTCAGAACATATCTTAAATTACATTCTGTACATTACAAGGTGGGGTGGACTCAGTACATATCTTATATTACATTCTGTACATTACAAGGTGGGGTGGACTCAGAACATATCTTAGATTACTTTCTGTACATTACAAGTTGTGGTGGACTCAGTACATATCTTATATTACATTCTGTACAATACAAGGTGGGGTGGACACAATACATATCTTATATTACATTCTGTACATTACAAGTTGTGGTGGACTCAGTACATATCTTATATTACATCCTGAAAAAATACCTGGTGGGGTGGACTCAGTACATATCTTATATGACATTCTTTACAATACAAGGTGGGGTGGACTCAGTACATATCTTATATTACATTCTGTATATTACAAGGTGGGGTGGACTCAGTCTATATCTCATATTACATTCTGTAGAATACAAGGTGGGGTGTACTCATTACATGTCTAATATTACATACTGTACAATACAAGGTGGGGTGTACTCTGCATATCTTACATTACATTCTGAACATTACAAGGTGGGTTGGACTCAGTACATATCTTACATTACATTCTGTACAATAGAAGGTGGGGTGTACTGAGTGCATATCTTATATTACATTCTGTATAATACAAGGTGGGGTGGACTCAGTGCATATCTTACATTACATTCTGTATAATACAAGGTGGGGTGGACTCATTAAATATCTTATATTACATTCTGGACAATTCACGCTGGGGTGGACTCATTACATATCTTATATTACATTCTGGACAATACAAGGTGGAAATGACTCAGTACATAACTTATGCGACATTCTGTACAATACAAAGTGGGGTGGACTCAGTACATATCTGATATTACATTCTGTGCAATGCAAGGTGGGGTGAACTCAGTGCATATCTTGTCTGACATTCTGAAAAATGCAAGGTGGGGTGGACTCAGTCCATATCTTGTGTTACATTCTATACATTACAAGGTGGGCTGGACTCAGTGCATATCTTAGATTACATTCTGTGTAATACACTGTGGGGTGGACTCAGTCCATATCTTACATTACATTCTGTACAATACAAGGTGGGCTGGACTCAGTCCATAACTTATATTACATTCTGAAAAATACAAGGTGGGGTGGACTCAGTCCATATCTTATATTACATTCTGTGTAATACAATGTGGGGTGGACTCAGTCCATATCTTACATTACATTCTGTACAATACAAGGTGGGCTGGACTCAGTCCATATCTTGTGTTACATTCTATACATTACAAGGTGGGCTGGACTCAGTGCATATCTTAGATTACATTCTGTGTAATACACTGTGGGGTGGACTCAGTCCATATCTTACATTACATTCTGTACAATACAAGGTGGGCTGGACTCAGTCCATAACTTATATTACATTCTGAAAAATACAAGGTGGGGTGGACTCAGTCCATATCTTATATTACATTCTGTGTAATACAATGTGGGGTGGACTCAGTCCATATCTTACATTACATTCTGTACAATACAAGGTGGGCTGGACTCAGTCCATATCTTGTGTTACATTCTATACATTACAAGGTGGGCTGGACTCAGTACATATCTTATATTACATTCTGAAAAATACAAGGTGGGGTGGACTCAGTACATATCTTACATTACATTCTGTACATTACAAGGTGGGGTGGACTCAGTACATATCTAATATTACATTCGGTACATTACAAGGTGGGGTGGACTCAGTCCATATCTTACATTACATTCGGTACATTACAAGGTGGGGTGGACTCAGTACATATCTTACATTACATTCTGTACATTACAAGGTGGGGTGGACTCAGTACATATCTAATATTACATTCGGTACATTACAAGGTGGGGTGGACTCAGTACATATCTAAAATTACATGCTGTACATTACAAGGTGGGGTGGACTCAGAACATATCTGGTGTTACATTCTATTCATTACAAGGTGGGCTGGACTCAGTACATATCTTATATTACATTCTGAAAAATACAAGGTGGGGTGGACTCAGTACATATCTTATATTACATTCTGTACAATACATGTTGGGGTGTACTCAGTACATATCTTACATTACATTCTGTACAATACAAGGTGGGGTGGACTCAGTGCATATCTTACATTACATTCTGTATAATACAAGGTGGGGTGGACTCAGTGCATATCTTACATTACATTCTGTATAATACAAAGCGGGGTGGACTCATTAAATATCTCATATTACATCCTAGACAATTCACGCTGGGGTGGACTCATTACATATCTGATGTTACATTCTGTACAATACAAGGTGGAAATGACTCAGTACATAACTTATATGACATTCTGTACAATACAAAGTGGGGTGGACTCAGTACATATCTTGTATTACATTTGGTACATTACAAGGTGGGGTAGACTCAGTACATATCTGATATTACATTCTGAACATGACAAGCTGGTGTGGATTCAGTACATATCTTACATTACGTTCTGAACATTACAAGGTGAGGTGGACTCAGTACATATGTAAAATTACATTCTGTACAATACAAGGTGGGGTGGACTCAGTACATATCTTGAATTACATTCTGTACATTACAAGGTTGGGTGGACTCAGTACATATCTTATATTACATTCTGTACATTACAAAGTGGGGTGGACTCAGTCCATATCTTATATTACATTCTGTACAATACAAGGTGGGCTGGACTCAGTACATATCTTATATTACATTCTTTATCATACAAGGTGTGGTGGACTCAGTCCATATCTTATATTACATTCTGTGCATTACAAGGTGAGGTGGACTCAGTCCATATCTTATATTACATTCTTTATAATACAAGGTGTGGTGGACTCAGTCCATATCTTATATTACATTCTGTGCAATACAAGGTGAGGTGGACTCAGTCCATATCTTATATTACATTCTGTGCATTACAAGGTGAGGTGGACTAAGTCCATATCTTATATTACATTCTGTGCATTACAAGGTGGGGTGGACTCAGTCCATATCTTATGTTACATTCTGTACATTACAAGGTGGACTCAGTACATAACTGACACAGAGGTGAATATTACACAGAGGGGAATATTTCACAGAGTGTGGGAGAGATTGAACAGGGAGGGGGAGAGATCGAACAGGGAGGGGGAGAGATTGAACAGGGAGGGGGATAGATTGAACAGGGAGGGGGAGAGATCGAACAGGGAGGGGGAGAGATCGAACAGGGAGGGGCGAGCTGCTAATTCAAACAAGAGAAAACAGTTGAGGGAAAAGCTGTTGACCTTTCGCTGACAGCAACTGACCGAACAAAAGTTGCAACAATGTCCAGAGCAGGTGTGTGCGGGGCCCAGGGACAGAAGAGAAAACACACCCAGGGGAGGGTTGGACCCTGCAGCAAACACTGAGCAGCTCAGATAGGCAGTGCGGCACCGGTTAGAGGCATTCAGAGGAAAGGCAGGGGAGAAACAAGCTGCAGACTTGGATTAGGGAGAGATTCTGTGCAAGTGGGGGAGTGTGAGAGAGGGAGAGGGGTGAGAGGGGGAGAGAGGGAGAGAGAGGGGGGGAGTGTGAGAGAGGGAGAGGGGTGAGAGGGAGAGAGAGGGGGGAGAGGGAGAGAGAGGGGGGAGAGAGGGGGGGAGTGTGAGAGAGGGAGAGGGTTGAGAGGGAGAGAGAGGGGGGAGAGAGACAGAGGGAGAGAGAGAGGGGGGAGAGAGAGAGGGAGAGAAGGAGGGAGAGAGGGAGCGAGAGAAGGGGGGAGAGGGAGAGAGAGAGGGAGAGAGAGAGGGGTGAGAGGGAGGGAGGGAAAAAGAGAGAGTGAGAGAGGGAGTGGGAGGGAGAGAGAGAGAGGGAGGGAGGGGGAGAGAGAGAGGGAGAGAGAGAGGGAGAGAGAGAGGGGGGAGTGTGAGAGAGGGAGAGGGTTGAGAGGGTGAGAGAGAGAGAGAGAGGGGGGGAGTGTGAGAGTGGGAGAGGGTTGAGAGGGAGGGAGAGAGAGAGGGAGAGAGACAGAGGGAGAGAGAGAGAGGGAGAGAGAGGGAGAGAGGGAGAGGGAGAGATGGAGTGAGAGAGAGGGAGTGAGAGAGAGGGAGTGAGAGAGAGGGAGTGAGAGGGAGGGAGGGAAAAAGAGAGAGTGAGAGAGGGAGTGGGAGGGAGAGAGAGAGAGGGAGGGAGGGAGAGAGAGAGGGAGAGAAGGAGGGAGAGAGAGGGAGAGTGAGAGAGGGAGTGAGAGGGAGGGAGGGAAAAAGAGAGAGTGAGAGAGGGAGTGGGAGGGAGAGAGAGAGAGGGAGGGAGGGAGAGAGAGAGAGGGAGAGAGAGAGGGGAGGAGGGAGAACGAGAGAGGGAGAGAGAGAGAGGGAGGGAGTTCTGGGCTCTTGCTGTCCATAACTTATATTACATTTTGTACATTACAAGGTGGGGTGGACTCAGTCCATATCTTATATTACATTTTGTACATTACAAGGTGGGGTGGACTCAGTCCATATCTTATATTACATTTTGTACGTTACAAGGTGGTGTGCACTCAGTCCATATCTTATATTACATTCTGTATAATACAAGGTGGGGTGTACTCAGTACATATCTTATATAACATTTTGGACATTACAAGGTGGGGTGGACTCAGAACATATCTTATCTTACATTCTGTACAATGCAAGGTGGGGTGCACTCAGTACATATCTTATATTACATTCTGTATAATACAAGGTGGGGTGGACTCAGTGCATATCTTATATTACATTTTGGACATTACAAGGTGGGGTGGAATCAGAACATATCTTATGTTACATTCTGTACAATGCAAGGTGGGGTGCACTCAGTACATATCTTATATTACATTTTGTACGTTACAAGGTGGGGTGGACTCAGAACATATCTGATATTACTTTCTGCACAATACAAGGTGAGGTGGACTCAGTACATATCTTATATTACTTTCTGTACATTACAAGGTGGGGTGGACTCAGAACATATCTTAAATTACATTCTGTACATTACAAGGTGGGGTGGAATCAGAACATATCTTATATTACATTCTGTACATTACAAGGTGGGGTGGACTCAGTGCATATCTTATATTACATTCTGTACATTACAAGGTGGGATGGACTCAGTACATATATTATATTACATTCTGTACAATACAAGCTGGGGTGGACTCAGCACATATCTTATATTACATTCTGTACAATACAAGTTGGGGTGTACTCAGTACATATCTTTCATTACGTTCTGTACAATACAAGGTGTGGTGGACTCAGTCCATATCTTATATTACATTCTGTATAATACAAGGTGGGGTGGACTCAGTCCATATCTCACATTACATTCTGTACAATACAAGGTGGGCTGGACTCAGTACATATCTTGTGTTACATTCTGTGAAATACAAGGTGGTGCAGACTCAGTACATATCTTATGTTACGTTCTGTATAATACAAGGTGTGGTGGACTCAGTCCATATCTTATGTTACATTCTGTACAATACAAGGTGGGGTGTACTCAGTACGTATCTTATATTACATTCAGTATAATACAAGGTGGGGTGGACTCAGTACATATCTAAAATTACATTCTGTACAATACAAGGTGGGGTGGACTCAGTCCATATCTCATATTACATTCTGTACAATACAAGGTGGGGTGTACTCATTACATGTCAAATATTACATTCTCTACAATACAAGGTGGTGTGTACTCAGTACATATCTTATCTTACATTCTGAATAATACAAGGTGGGGTGGACTCAGTACATATCTTCCATTACGTTCTGTGCATTACAAGGTGGGGTGGACTCTGTACATATCTTAAATTACATTCTGTACATTACAAGGTGGGATGGACTCAGAACATATCTGACATTACATTTTGTACATTACAAGGTGTGGTGGACGCAGTACATATCTTATATTATATTCGGTACATTACAAGGTGGGGTGGACTCAGTACATATCTTTCATTACGTTCTGTACAATACAAGGTGTGGTGGACTCAGTCCATATCTTATATTACATTCTGCACAACACAAGGTGGGGTGGACTCAGTACATATCTTATATTACATTCGGTACATTACAAGATGGGGTGGACTCAGGACATATCTTACATTACATTCTGTCCAATACAAAGTGGGGTGGACTCAGTCCATATCTTATATTACATTCTGTACAATACAAGGTGTGGTGAACTCAGTACATATCTTGTCTTACATTCTGTAAAATACAAGGAGGGGTGGACTCATTACATATCTTATATTACATTCTGTACAATACAAAGTGGGGTGGACTAAGTACATATCTTATATTACATTCTGTAAAATACAAGGTTGGGTGGACTCAGTCCATAACTTATATGACATTCTGTACAATACAAGGTGGGGTGGACTCAGTCCATATCTTACATTACATTCTGTATAATACAAGGTGGGGTGGACTCATTTCATAACTTATATGGCATTCCGTACAATACAAAGTGGGGTGGACTCAGCACATATCTTATATTACATTTTGTACATCACAAGGTGGGGTGGACTCAGTGCATATCTTATATTACATTCTGTCCAATACAAAGTGGGGTGGACTCAGTCCATATCTTATATTACATTCTGTAAAATACAAGGTGGGGTGGACTCAGTACATATCTTATATTACATTCTGTACAATACAAGGTGGGGTGGACTCAGTCCATATCTTATATTACATTCTGTACAATACAAGTTGGGCTGGACTCAATCCGTATCTTATGTTACGTTCTGTATAATACAAGGCGGGGTGTACTCAGTCCATATCTTACATTACATTCTGTACAATACAAGGTGGGCTGGATTCAGTCCATATCTTATGTTACGTTCTGTATAATACAAGGTGGGCTGGACACAATCCGTATCTTATGTTCCGTTCTGTATAATACAAGGTGGTGCAGACTCAGTACATATCTTATATTACATTCGGTACAATACAAGGTGGGGTGGACTCAGTCCATATCTTACATTACATTCTGTACAATACAAGGTGGGCTGGATTCAGTCCATATCTTATGTTACGTTCTGTATAATACAAGGTGGGCTGGACTCAATCCGCATCTTATGTTACATTCTGTATAATACAAGGTGGGGTGGACTCAGTACATATCTTATATTACATTCTGTACAATACAAGGTGGGCTGGACTCAATCCGTATCTTATGTTACGTTCTGTATAATACAAGGTGGGGTGGACTCAGTCCATATCTTACATTACATTCTGTACAATACAATGTGGGCTGAACTCAGTGCATATCTTATATTACATTCTGAATAATACAAGGTGGGGTGGACTCAGTGCATATCTTACATTACATTCTGTACAATACAAGGTGGGCTGGACTCAGTCCATATCTTGTGTTACATTCTATACATTACAAGGTGGGCTGGACTCAGTACATATCTTATATTACATTCTGAAAAATACAAGGTGGGGTGGACTCAGTACATATCTTACATTACATTCTGTACATTACAAGGTGGGGTGGACTCAGTACATATCTAATATTACATTCGGTACATTACAAGGTGGGGTGGACTCAGTCCATATCTTACATTACATTCGGTACATTACAAGGTGGGGTGGACTCAGTACATATCTTACATTACATTCTGTACATTACAAGGTGGGGTGGACTCAGTACATATCTAATATTACATTCGGTACATTACAAGGTGGGGTGGACTCAGTACATATCTAAAATTACATGCTGTACATTACAAGGTGGGGTGGACTCAGAACATATCTGGTGTTACATTCTATTCATTACAAGGTGGGGTGGTCTCAGTACATATCTTATATTACATTCTGTACAATACATGTTGGGGTGTACTCAGTACATATCTTACATTACATTCTGTACAATACAAGGTGGGGTGGACTCAGTGCATATCTTACATTACATTCTGTATAATACAAGGTGGGGTGGACTCAGTGCATATCTCATGTTACATTCTGTACAATACAAGCTGGTGTGGATTCAGTACATATCTTACATTACGTTCTGTACATTACAAGGTGGGGTGGACTCAGTCCATATCTTAAATGACATTCTGTACATTACAAGGTGGGGTGGACTCAGTACATATCTTATATTACATTCGGTACATTTCAAGGTGGGGTGGACTCAGTACATATCTTATATTACATTCTGCACAATACAAGTTGGGGTGGACTCAGTACATATCTTACATTACATTCTGTACATTACAAGGTGGGGTGTACTCAGTACATATCTTATATTACATTCGGTACATTGCAAGGTGGGGTGGACTCAGTACATATCTAAAATTACATGCTGTACATTACAAGGTGGGGTGGACTCACAACATATCTTCTGTTACATTCTATACATTACAAGGTGGGGTGTACTCAGTGCATATCTTACATTACATTCTGTATAATACAAGGTGGGGTGGACTCAGTGCATATCTTACATTACATTCTGTATAATACAAGGTGGGGTGGACTCATTAAATGTCTCATATTACATTCTGGACAATTCACGCTGGGGTGGACTCATTACATATCTGATGTTACATTCTGTACAATACAAGGTGGAAATGACTCAGGACATAACTTATATGACATTCTGTACAATACAAAGTGGGGTGGACTCAGCACATATCTAATATTACATTCGGTACATTACAAGGTGGGGTTGACTCAGTACATATCTTATGTTACATTCTGTAAAATACAGGCTGGGGTGGACTCAGTCCATATCTTATATTACATCCTGTATAATACAAGGTGGGGTGGACTCAGTGCAGATCTTAAATTACATTCTATACATTACAAGGTGGGGTAGACTCAGTACATATCTTGTATTACATTCTATACATTACAAGGTGATGTGTACTCAGTCCATATCTTACATTACATTCTGTATAATACATAGTGGGGTGGACTCATTACATATCTTATATTACATTCTGTCCAATACAAAGTGGGGTGGACTCAGTCCATATCTTATATTACATTCTGTACAATACAAGGTGTGGTGAACTCAGTACATATCTTGTCTTACATTCTGTAAAATACAAGGTGGGGTTGACTCAGTCCATAAATTATATGACATTCTCTAAAATACAAGGTGGGCTGGACTCAGTGCATATCTTACATTACATTCTGTATAATACAAGGTGGGGTGGACTCATTACATATCTTACATTACATTCTGTACAATACAAAGTGGGGTGGGCTCATTACATATCTTATATTACATTTTGTACATTACAAGGTGGCGTGGACTCAGAACATATCTGATGTTACATTCTGCACAATGCAAGGTGGGGTGCACTCAGTACATATCTTATATTACATTCTGTATAATACACGGTGGGGTGGACTCAGTGCATATCTTATATTACATTTTGTACATTACAAGGTGGGGTGGACTCAGAACATATCTTATATTACTTTCTGTACATTACAAGGTGGGGTGGACTCAGAACATATCTTAAATTACATTCTGTACATTACAAGGTGGGGTGGACTCAGTACATATCTTATATTACATTCTGTACATTACAAGGTGGGGTGGACTCAGAACATATCTTAGATTACTTTCTGTACATTACAAGTTGTGGTGGACTCAGTACATATCTTATATTACATTCTGTACAATACAAGGTGGGGTGGACACAATACATATCTTATATTACATTCTGTACATTACAAGTTGTGGTGGACTCAGTACATATCTTATATTACATCCTGAAAAAATACCTGGTGGGGTGGACTCAGTACATATCTTATATTACATTCTGTATATTACAAGGTGGGGTGGACTCAGTCTATATCTCATATTACATTCTGTAGAATACAAGGTGGGGTGTACTCATTACATGTCTAATATTACATTCTGTACAATACAAGGTGGGGTGTACTCAGTACATATCTTACATTACATTCTGTACAATAGAAGGTGGGGTGTACTGAGTGCATATCTTATATTACATTCTGTATAATACAAGGTGGGGTGGACTCAGTGCATCTCTTACATTACATTCTGTATAATACAAGGTGGGGTGGACTCATTAAATATCTTATATTACATTCTGGACAATTCACGCTGGGGTGGACTCATTACATATCTTATATTACATTCTGGACAATACAAGGTGGAAATGACTCAGTACATAACTTATGCGACATTCTGTACAATACAAAGTGGGGTGGACTCAGTACATATCTGATATTACATTCTGTGCAATGCAAGGTGGGGTGAACTCAGTGCATATCTTGTCTTACATTCTGAAAAATGCAAGGTGGGGTGGACTCAGTCCATATCTTGTGTTACATTCTATACATTACAAGGTGGGCTGGACTCAGTGCATATCTTAGATTACATTCTGTGTAATACACTGTGGGGTGGACTCAGTCCATATCTTACATTACATTCTGTACAATACAAGGTGGGCTGGACTCAGTCCATAACTTATATTACATTCTGAAAAATACAAGGTGGGGTGGACTCAGTCCATATCTTATATTACATTCTGTGTAATACAATGTGGGGTGGACTCAGTCCATATCTTACATTACATTCTGTACAATACAAGGTGGGCTGGACTCAGTCCATATCTTGTGTTACATTCTATACATTACAAGGTGGGCTGGACTCAGTACATATCTTATATTACATTCTGAAAAATACAAGGTGGGGTGGACTCAGTACATATCTTACATTACATTCTGTACATTACAAGGTGGGGTGGACTCAGTACATATCTAATATTACATTCGGTACATTACAAGGTGGGGTGGACTCAGTCCATATCTTACATTACATTCGGTACATTACAAGGTGGGGTGGACTCAGTACATATCTTACATTACATTCTGTACATTACAAGGTGGGGTGGACTCAGTACATATCTAATATTACATTCGGTACATTACAAGGTGGGGTGGACTCAGTACATATCTAAAATTACATGCTGTACATTACAAGGTGGGGTGGACTCAGAACATATCTGGTGTTACATTCTATTCATTACAAGGTGGGGTGGTCTCAGTACATATCTTATATTACATTCTGTACAATACATGTTGGGGTGTACTCAGTACATATCTTACATTACATTCTGTACAATACAAGGTGGGGTGGACTCAGTGCATATCTTACATTACATTCTGTATAATACAAGGTGGGGTGGACTCAGTGCATATCTTACATTACATTCTGTATAATACAAAGTGGGGTGGACTCATTAAATATCTCATATTACATCCTAGACAATTCACGCTGGGGTGGACTCATTACATATCTGATGTTACATTCTGTACAATACAAGGTGGAAATGACTCAGTACATAACTTATATGACATTCTGTACAATACAAAGTGGGGTGGACTCAGTACATATCTTGTATTACATTTGGTACATTACAAGGTGGGGTAGACTCAGTACATATCTGATATTACATTCTGAACATGACAAGCTGGTGTGGATTCAGTACATATCTTACATTACGTTCTGAACATTACAAGGTGAGGTGGACTCAGTACATATGTAAAATTACATTCTGTACAATACAAGGTGGGGTGGACTCAGTACATATCTTGAATTACATTCTGTACATTACAAGGTTGGGTGGACTCAGTACATATCTTATATTACATTCTGTACCTTACAAAGTGGGGTGGACTCAGTCCATATCTTATATTACATTCTGTACAATACAAGGTGGGCTGGACTCAGTACATATCTTATATTACATTCTTTATCATACAAGGTGTGGTGGACTCAGTCCATATCTTATATTACATTCTGTGCATTACAAGGTGAGGTGGACTCAGTCCATATCTTATATTACATTCTGTGCAATACAAGGTGAGGTGGACTCAGTCCATATCTTATATTACATTCTGTGCATTACAAGGTGAG